>NW_006917100.1:1241023-1279215 GCF_000516985.1 Pestalotiopsis fici W106-1
CAGCGGATGCGCGAAAGGGCTCATAACTATGGCGCTGCAAAAGCGGACCGCTATTGCCAGCGTGCAATTGCGACTTATAACCCTTAAACTGCCACACGGATAGATTTATATTTATATTATACGGCTTTTTACGTAATGCGATATTTTATATATTATTAGTTATATATTCTTTTATTTACCGTTATGTTTATTTTGTAATATATTTTAGGCAGGCTCGTCGTCTTTTTTGTTTTTTTTTTGCTTTTGCTTTTGCTTTTGCTTTTTTTCTTATTTTTTTTTTCCTTTTTTTTTAAGCTCGATACGGTATTTTTAGAGGGCGTCGGCTGTGTTGGTAAAAAAGGTACGTTATATAGGTCTTTACGACCCGTGTTGGCATTTATAATGGCTTTTTTTTTTTTCTTTTTTGCGCGACGAAATAATAAAGTGGTGGTCGGGCAATAATAGCGTTTTTTTATTATATACGCACGTATACTAATTTGATTGTTTTATGGTTGCGCTAGCTGGATTGTTATTTATAATAGATTGTTATTAATAATTATTTTTGATTTTTAAATATAAAGCGTATAAAGGCACGATTCTAATAACCCGTTTTAGACTAAATATGATATTTGCAAAAATGGAAATATTATATTAAAAATTTATAATAATAGCCTTTTCCGTAATTGCCTTGTCGTAACTTAATAATTTCCGATAATAAATACTATAATACGATAATAAAAGTCTTTAATAGGATTTTATTTTAGTATTATTATAAAAATAAGGGCGGCCGTATTTAATATATATTAGCAGCTAAAAATATTATAGGAATTACGTTAGCTTTAAAGATAATAATATATAAAAGGCTATTTATATATTAGGTCCGAAACCTATAATTTAAATATATTTTTTATAAATAAAAAAATAATAATAGGCTTATTTAAGTTTCTGCTATTTTGGATACGGGAGTTTCTGTCTTTTTTTATTTTTATTTTTTTGCCGAAAATTACGCGTTATTTTATTGCTATTTTTATTTAATTTTAAATATTATTTTTACCTAAGATTTTAAAAACTCAAATTATGCTCGATTATTATAATAAAAAAATCTTTTAGGCGTAGCGCTTTAAATTTAGTATCCCCGAATATTTTAATTCGTATATATAAAATAACGCTTTAACCGTTTATTAATTTTATATTTTTAGCCGATTTAAGCTTTTACGAAACCGAGCCGGAATATATATTCCAACCTTTTAGCGATAATTAATACGCTAAAAAATTGGCGTATTATTATAAAGCTATTATCGCTAAATCCGATAAATATTTTAGCGCCATTATATAATCGCTTATCGCAGCGCGCGGCGATTACTTAATAGCTTTTTTAACCGGCTAGGCGGAGGTTATATTAAACCTTTTTTTTATAAGCATTAATAATTTATATTATATTAAAAAAAACCTTTTTTTTAAGCGTTTAAACGTTTTTTACCGCGTAATAGCTAATAATTTTTAGTATTTAAACCGGATATTATACGCGGATATCGAATATAGCAAAAATCCTTAATAGCTCCTTAGCGCCGCTTTAGGCATTTTTTATTAACGCGGTAAAAATTTAGTGCGTACCCGATAAAAGGCCGCCGAAATTATATTTTAGATGCTATATAAGGTTCCCGCTCGGAAGCTTTATATAATAATATTATTAAAAGTCTAAAGCGATAGCTATTGCGATATCCCGTCCGTAAAGTAAGCTATTAAAAATAGGCTTTTAAATTATAGGCCTATCGCGATTATATTATTAATTACCGATTATATAAAATCGCTTCGGACGTCGGGAACGCCTAAGTTTTTCGAAGGCCGCTTTTATTTTTATTACGCCGCTATTTATAACGTTTTAAAATACGTATAAATTAATAAGGTTTACGATATCGCGCGTAAGCTCCGGCGTTTTTTATCGTAAAACGGCGTTTCCTTAATATAAAAAGTTGGTATTTTGATTAGCATTTTTTCCTAATATCGGATTAAATAATAAACGAGCTAATATATTTATCGCTTTTTTCGATTTCCGAATTATCGTTTTTTAATAATTAATTAATTTTGCTTTATAACGGTAAAGATTTGACGGTTAATACCGGTGTTTTTTTTTGTTAGCGTATTTTTAATTTGGATATTTGCTTTTCTTTAGACAAAGGTAAATTTTTATTATTATTTTGCGTATTTATAAAACAATAATTTAGCCTAAGGCTTAATTTAATTCTTATTTGCGTTATTTATTTTGGCTTTTTGCGTTTTCCGGGTAAGTAAAAGACTTCCGCGCTAAATCGCGAGGATCTCCCCGATTTATTTTAAAGTTTTAATATAAGCCTTTATACGGTTTATATTATTTTTCGGCGGTTTATTATTAGTATAATTAAGTAAATTAATAAAAATATGCGTATAGGAATTTATAAAAAAGCTAAGGTAATATTATTAATTATAAAATAATATAATAAAAGCAAGTTATTTATTAAATAAATGCCTAAAACCGTATATATAATCTGCGTTTAATATTTGCTTAGCTATATTAAAGCACGCTTTTTAAGCCTTAGTTTAAGATCGTTAGGCGTAATTATCGGTATCGTATAGTGCTTTTTCTTTTGTTTATTTTTACTAAATTGCAAAAAAAGGGGAAGGGGTACGCTATATATTATTAGTATTTAAACTCGTTTATTATAATTTATTGCGTATTAAGGTAATTTTTATAAAGTACCTAGCTTTAAGCTTTATGTTTTGCTTCCTAATATTTAGATTATTTTAAATTAAAGCAATTAATTAAGCATATATATTTAATTAGTTATTTTAATTAGGGAAAGAATTATAATATTTATAGGTATAAAAGGAACTCCCGCTTTTAATTTATACCTAACCTTTTTTTTCCTTTTTTATTATATATTTATTATTAGCTTATTATTTTTAATTATCGTAAGTCTTTTTTTTTTTTCTAAGATTCACTTTTTTTTTTTAAGCTTTATTTTCTTTTTTAAGCTTTACTTTTTTTTTTAAGCTTTATTTTCTTTTCCTTTTAGCATTTATCGTTAACGCTTTTAAAATGCTAAAGGATAAGATAATTTTTAAAAAGACGAGTAAGACCTTTAAATCTGTAAAAGGCTTTATTATACCTATTCCTGCTTTTAATTGTTCGGCTTAGCGCTTATCTAGCCGTAAACCTTTTATTTTTGCTATATTTTACGTTTTTAACCTTAGTATTAAAACTCTTTAGCCCGGCTTTATAGGTCCCTAGCAGCCTTTTCCTAATGGTCCTTATACTCCTGCCTTCCTTTAAGGTTCGTTTTAAAATTATTAAAACCTTTAATAGCATTAAAACTAGGCAGCTTTTTAGGGTTATAATAGCTTCCCTTAGCATTAAACTAGCTATTAGCAGCTAGCTTTTAAATAAAATTATTAAATTAGCTATTGGCAATAACCTTTTAAATAGGGTTATTAGTTAGGATTTTATTAACAGCCGCCCGGCTATTATTAGCCCGCTCCGGGATAGGGTTACCAGCCAGGTTATTAGCTAGGATTTTATTAGCACCCGCCTAGCTACCCTTTTTAACCGCTTTTTAAAGGTTAGCAGCTTTTAGCTAGTAATTATAAAAAGGAGCCCTAGAATTATACCCGTTTAACTAATTTTAATAATATTTTTTCGAATATTTTTTAAAGCGCCGGTTTCTTTTAGTTTATTTTTTAAGGTTTTATTTTTAGCCGTTATAGCAAAAATAAAAACTTATAAGCCGATTACGATATTTTTATAGGTAGCTTTTAGTCGGCCTACCCCTATCTAACCGGATCCCGTTATCCTAGCTCCGGTATTATTAGCTTATATAAAGGCTTTTTTAACGTTTATACCGTTCCTAATAGCCTTTCGAATTTTTTAACTAAACGGGCTCGTTATAATTGTAAAACTGCCCGTTTTCGCAAATATTAAGCCTTTTCGCCTAAAATTTTAGCGTCCGAGACCCTTTTATCTAAAATTTTAGCTTCCGGGACCCTTTTATTTAATACCTTTTTATCTAAAATTCCCTTATTTAAAACTTTTTTATTTAAAACTCTTTTATTTAATATTATTAAAAAAACGTTTTAACTTTTAAATCGTGCTAATAGCTTTTTTCGGCTTGTTTTATATTTAGGCTACTTAAAAAGTGCTTTATACGGCTAATTCGATAATAAATATTAAAAGCTCGTTAAAATAAAGCATATAAAAGCCGATAAATATAAGCGCTATTATAAAAATAGTTATATTTGCGTTTTTATATAAGTTTTTTATTTTTAAATAAAGTTTTGGATTTTATTTGCATAATTTTTAATTAAATTTATAATATTAACGAACCCGTAGTTTTTATTATAGTTGCTAATTTTTATAAATATATAAATAACGCGCCTAAAATTAAAAAAAAATACTAGGTTTTTATTAAGGCATTTTTAGAAATGTACTAATATAGTAATTAAAGAGATAGGAAGAATGTTATTAGCGATAAAAATAGTAAAAATAATAAAAGCGATAAAAAAAATAAGGCTAGTAATAGCGGTAAGGTTGATAAAAACGGCGACGATAATAAAAAAATGCTCCGAAGCGCAAAAAAATCCAAAAACTAAAAGGGATATAATATAAATAAGCTAAGAAATAGAGCTTAAATGCTTGGCTAATGTTACGATTATATTTTTCCTTTAGGGATTTTTTGTTTTTTTTCCTGGTGTTTTTGCGTTTTTATTTGGCTTTTTTTAAAGGCCCTTTTTTATTTATATTTTTATATAATAAGCAATTTATAATTTAATTTTACCTTTAAAGCTTTTTAATATTAAATATATAAAAGATTGCTTAACGTTTTAGTCGAATTCGCTTTATAGGCTTTATAGGGTGGTATTATAATAGCTATTGCAATAATTGCAATAGTTATTATAATGATTTTAATAATTTTAATGGCTATTTAGTGTTATTACAATAATTATTATTATTATATTCTGTTATATTTATTATTAAAATAAACGAGGTTATAATAAATAAAATAATTAATTAATTAGTTAAATATCTATACGTATTTATAGGAATAGAAAAAGGTATATATATTTAGTTTATAATAAAGCGTAAAGCCCGAAAAAGAAGGAGGCTAGGCTTTTATTTTAATATTTATTGCTATATTATTAAAGCTGAACGCTAAATCTATTATAGGCGGCTTAATCGCTTTTCGCAATAAATAAATTATATATTTTCGAGGGTTTTGTGTGCCTAAGCATATTAAATTTGCCTTTGCTATTTAATTAATTTAATATTATAATGCTAAATAATTTATTAGAATCGCCTAATTATTTTTTAGATACCAATTACCGTTTTAATTATTAAAACTGCTTTAGAATTACGGATTTGCTGCAGTTTTAAATTAGGTTTTATTGCGATATTCGAAAAAAAAAAATCGCTAATAGATCCGGATTATATTAGGCCTTAGTTTTAAAATTATTTTATATATATTTTAGTAGCCGTCGCAAAATTATATAATAGCTTAATTCGCGATTTTATTAAAAAATAAAATATAACTTTTACGTATATATTATAAATATATTATAAGCTTAAATAACGGCCAAATTTTTCGCGATTTAACTAAAAAAAAAAAAATTATATAAATTTAGGAATAACGCGTTAAATTATATTTAATTTTATTGCTATTAATATACCGGCTATAAATACGAAAATATATATTTGCTAAATTTATATTTAAAATAAATTATATAAAAGGCGATCCCGCGATATATATAATTATAAAAGGCATTTAATACGTAAATATAGCCTAACGGCTACGGTCGCTAATCCGTTAATTATATTTATTTATTTTAAAGCTAAATATAATAATTATAGCAGATTTAATATAAAACTAAAAATTATTTTTTTAAACGAAACGGAAAATTCCTCCGAGTTAAAAAAAGACTCGGGCGCCGGGAGGTTTATTACGAGATTTTAAGCGGTGCCTAGCTTTAAAATATTATTTATAATAAATAATATTAATAACGGATAAAAGCGAAAATAGCTTAGTGTTTTTCGCGATTTTATGCTTTTTTACGAGGTTAAGCGGTTTTATTTATTAAAGCATTAATAATACGCGCTAAACTGGCTTTTAAAAAACGGTATTAGGCAATTCGGCTAATATATCCGGGCGTTATTCGGCTTTTAGGGAATTATAAACCTGGATTATAAAGATTTATATATTTTTATGCCGGCGGATTAGTTATCGCTTAAGCCGGTCGATATTTTTTTTTTATTTAGCTAAAACCGGTACCTTAAGCGGCGCTTTTATAAAACGGTATATAATATAGCCCGATATTTGCTTTATTTTTATTGCTAATTATATTAGTATTATAAATTTAACGATTATATAACCGCCTTTTTTTGCGTTATCGCTTAGTTTAGCAAATATCCGAAAACCGGCGTTAAGCTAAATAATTTCCTAAAGGCCGGCCCTTTTAAAAAGATAAACGGATTTTATTTTTGCTATTATAAAACCTGCGTTAACCTTAATTATATTTATTATAAGCTTTTAAACGCTAATTATAATAGGAAGTATTATTATAAAAAGGCCGCTTTTTATCGGTAAAAAGGCAAGATAATGCCTAAATATTATTAGCGGCATTAAATTTTTTATTTAATACGAATAAACTAGCCGTTGCGACGCTATAAAAAAAAGGCACCGCTAACGATTTTTAGTTTGCTTCGCTAATAATATATAAAATATATTTAATTTAATTTTCGGTTTTCCGGCGGGCGTTATATATACCGTAAGCCGGTTTAGCTTAGCGCCCGGGTAATTAAATAACGTTTTTATCGCTTAAGGACCGGCTGCCGCTATCGGCTACGCTGCGTAAAAAGGTACGAGCTTTTAAGCCGCTATATAATAAAAATAAAGCGATCGAAAAAGCCGGAAGCACCGCTTTTAGCCGGCCGTCGCTTATATACCCGTTTTATAAGGCTATTAAAAGGTTTTACCGATTTATAAAGCTTTAGGCGCATTTAATATATAAATATAGCCGTTTTAAAAATAAAAATAAATTAATTTAAAAGGTACGCAAAACGGCGTTTTTATAGCTAATATATTAGGACGAGGCTTTATCGGAAATAAGGCGTAAAAATAGATTTACGAAAGCAAAGCTATTATAAACCTTATAAAAGGGATTTTAATAACGCGATATTATAATTTAGGGTTTATATTAATAATTATAATTATTAGTAATTATAATAATTTATAAAAACGGTATAAAAATAATTAATTAAATAAAAATATAAAAACGAATATAATTTAAACGATATTAAATCTACCCGTAATAATTAAAATAATAAAAAAATTTGCGTAAAATATATTATTTAATTTTAATTATTTTAAATTAACCGCAATTTATCGCGTTTATTTATTAGTTTTTTTTATTTTTAAGTTTTTTTTTTAATACCTTCCCGGCTATTCGCTTTTATAAAATCGGCTATTTTAGCCTAAAAAAAGCCGCCGAGCGATGTTTTAAAAGCGTTATATTCGCTTTTAGCTTATAGTTTTGCCCGGACGTAGGTAAAGAGGGCCTAGACGTCGGCGGCGAGCTATTTTCGTAATACGGCGACGTTATTTTTATTTTTAAGCTTTACCGAGCCGAGGCCGTTTATTAAAATTATTTGGTAATATCAGGCGTATAATACGTTAATACGGACAAGCATTTTTTGGAAAATGTTTTTAACCGCTTCGAACCCGTCGGCAAGCTTTAGGTTATCGATCGCCAATTTAAAATTTTTATTTACGGCTATACCGTAAGCGTAATTGCGCGTAAATAAAAACGCGCTATGTTTAATAGCGAATTTTTTAGGCTTAGATAACGGGCGGTTATTTTTTTTAACGCTTAGGTCGTTATCGTCGTTTTTAGGCTCCGCTTTAATATATTCGACCGGCTATTAGGCGCCGTAAAGGCCGGGTTTAAAGCTTATTACGGTTTTATCGAAATTTAAATCGACGACGATAGGTTCGTCGGCTATTATTTTTATAGGTATAAAAAACCCGGCGGGCCCGATCGCGATTTTAGCGGCGGCGAACTTTTTTTCGGTAAGCTTCCGATAAACGACGGAATTTAGCTAAAATAAATCGATAGGCTAGGTTTATCGCGTTTTTTGCACGCCGCGGCTATATTCGGTTAGCCGGTAATATATTTTTATATTAGCAAAATAATATACGAAAAAATAGCTAAAGCTATAAAATACGATTTGCGTATATACGCTATATAAAAAATTTTAAAAAAAGGTTTTAAATAAACGATTAAAGCGCGGGCCGCCGGCGCTTATAATAAAAAGCGCGTTAAAGTTTTTTTTACGCTTATTACGGATATTTTTGCCTTTTTTTGCCGATTTTACGATTACCGGAAATATATTCCGCTAGTTTTTTAAATCTGTTTCCGCGTTTTTTAGCTATTATTAATTTACGGCAACTTTTTTGATAAGCTCTAAGATTTATTTTTAAAAAGTTTTATTATTTTATATAATTATATCGATTAGGGTAAAATTTTTTTTAAAAACCGTGGTTAGGCTAAAAAAACTATTAAGGCATTATTTAATAATAAATACCTTTTAAAGGAATAAGCTATTTTCCGAGATTCCGATAACGTTTAAAACGCCGGCGTTATTAAGCTCGAGTCGTTTATTAGCTATTACCTTTATAATCGCTATTTGGAATAAAGGCTAAAATAAAGGCTTTATTAGGTTTAAAAGCTAAAATAAAAATCGAAATAAATGGCTTTTCGGGTTTAGTAATTATTAAAGGTAAATTAGCATATATTTAAATAGCGAGCCTAAAGGAGATTTTTATATTTTTTATAACGACGAAATATTAAATAGCAGGCTAATTTAAATGCTTAGCTTTAAAGGCCGGCGGCGGTAGTTAACGTTTTTTAAATCCCTAAGGCCGTAAAACCCTTAAATTATTATTAACGAATCGTTATTATATTTAAATAAATATTGCTATTTTATTTTATAAATAAATATAAATTATAACATTTTAAGTTGCCTTTTTGAATTATGTATTTACGTATTGTTTTAAAATAGTATAATTATATTTAATATTTTAATAATATACGATTTATATCGCGATAAATCGCTATAGGTGCTAAATAAAGACAAAATAGCGTCTAAATAGGCCTACCCGCTTTTACGCTTATTACGATTAAATTACCACTTAATTTTATTATTTTTTAAAACACCCGCTATTAAATACGATACTTATTTAAAACGACTACCGAAATGGCTATAAAGTCCTTTAAGGCGGCTTAAATCTCCCTAAAAGGGTAGTGTTTTAAAGGCATTTTTTAAACGAAAAGGGCCGCTTTCGCTAAGGATAACGATAAAAAAGGCTTTGCCGTTAGCGGTAAAAACGAATTCGAGCTATAGCTAAACCGTTATATATACGATATAAAGTTATAAAAAACGCGTTAGGATTTAGCTTGGGAAAAGCTAACGGCTTTAATAAAGCAAATTAAGGATTAATTTATTTATTATTTTAAAAAATTCGGCTCCGGCGATAAATTCGACGTTACGGCGGCTAAGCTCGGAGGATAAAAGTTTAAACCGCCCGTTTTATTCGAGATTTTGCGCCGCTTTAAAAACGCTATTACGTCGGAATTTAAAAGCTTTTTTAAATATAGCTAAAGCTTTAAAAGCGGTGGCTAAAGTGGTAAATAGCCGGGCACCGTCGAAAAAAACGAGGCCGATAATTTTAACGCGCCTAGCGATTTTGGAAATTTTAATTTTGGAACTAATAATTCTAAAGCTAATAATTTTAAAGCTAATAATTTTAAAGCTAATAATTTTAAAGCTAATAATTTTAAAGCTAATAATTTTGGAGCTAATAATTTTGCCGACGTTTTGGGCGGTTTCGTAGATAAGGCCGAGGAGCTTTAGGATGCCTTTAATAATAAAAAGAAGTTGGTTATATTCCGCAAATATTTTAATAACGAGGGAGTCCAGCTAAACGACGAAATCGCGCTAAATAAAATAAATAATATATAGGCGTCCTTTGATTTGCGTAATAAGGTTAACTGCATCCTTTTAGGCGTTTTTTTTAAATAGTATAAAAATGCTATAAAAAAAGGCAAAAATAAGGGCCAAAGCAAAGGCGATAATAAAAGCAAGGATAAAGGGTAAAGCAAAGGCAAGGGCTAAAATAAAGGCGATAATAAAAGCAAAATAAAAGCCTAGGGCTCCCGCTCGACTAAAGGCAAAGGCAAAGGCTTTAATATCTCCTAAAGCTTATATAATAATAACGATTATAAGTATCTGCTCGACCCTAAGGGCATAATCGAGCGCGCCCGCGATGCCTAGGCGTCGCTAGCGCAAAACGCGCCGCGGGCCAGGATTAAAACGCCTTTTAGCGAAAATATAGCCCGGTTACGCTTAGCTTTAGTATTTTAGTTTCTCGATAATATAAAAAAGGAAAGGATATTGGTCTTTTATAACGTAGATAACTTTGGGGTTTATACGGCTAAACGATATTGTGCGATATAATAGCTGGTCTTTATTAAAAAAGTCTTTAACGAGGATGAGGACGAGGACGATATTATAAACGAGATTAAAAAAATAAAAAAAACTAAAAACGCGCTACGCGGTATTAGATAGCAATTAGGCGAAAATATTATCGAGGCTTTCGGAGTTTATATAAATGCCGTATTTTTTTTCCGGGATATTTAAGGTAAATTATAAAATTGCTAATATAAATATATTTATTAAGCTAAAGATATTTAATGCTATGCTTATATTGCAATAACGTTTGGTAATTTAGTAATAAGCGAATAAATTAAATTCGCGGCGTTAATAGCTAATTATAATTAATAATTTATTAATATCGTATCCGAATTTCCAATATTCACGACTTTATATATCTGACTTTGCCGTGTTCTTAACTTATTATGCCTAACTATCGTGTTCTTAACTTATTATGCCTAACTGCCGTGTTTTTAACTTACTATGCCTAACGTAACCGTTTATCTAACTTATTATAACGGGATTCGGCGTTAATCGGGTGGCACCGTTATAAGTTGATAACTGCAGATTATAAAACGCTGCGTTTTATCGTATGCCGAATAAGTTTATCCCGGCGTAACCTAATAGGCGGCTTAACGTATCGGATTAGTCGGGCTGCTAATATTCTAAGTAATTTGTGACGATGCCACCCGAGCCTTTGTTTTTATATATATATATTAGGCGAGCTAAGCAGTATTATCGGATTATAATTTAGGAGAATTCGAATTAGAATTTTGGTAAATATTAAACCGTAGTTTATAAAATTAGAACCGATAAGGAATTATTATATACCCGACTAACTCTAATAAGGTAAGTTTATAATAGTATATTTAGCGACGGGATTAATACCATTAAAACGTTTATAAACGGGGTATCGACTAAGTGCACCGCTAGCTCCGGCTATATATTAATTATAAAAGGCAATAATACGCTTACCTCGTCAAAATAAAGGCCTAGGTTTAAACCGTTAGGTTTTAGCGCCTAAACGACCTTTATAACCGGCTATACCTTAACGACCTTAACGATATAAATAAGTCGATCGTGCTCTTTAAAATTTATAATAGTATTTACCGCCTTTTTTTTAAGCTCGTAAAAAACGGTATTTTCGAGACGGTAATAATTTTGCGCGGGTTTAAGGTGGTTTATTTAAATTAGACGGAAACGTAGATTTGGCCCGGCTAAAACGGCGATATATCGAAGGAGGCCGGCGAGGCCGCGCTCGCCCGCGAAAGGCAAAGAAAGGGGAAAGGCGGCCGGCGGCAGGTGTAAAATCGGGGTCGCAGCCGGCGGCGCAAAACGAGCCCTGGTAATCTAAGCGATAGCTTCGAATTTTTAGGCATTAAAAAAACGTTTTTAGCGGTCGCAAAAAATTAAAAAATAGCTACGGTCCTCGATTTCTATAAATTTAAATCGGGCCGCGCTTCGGCGTATATATTTTCGATTTAGCGGCTAATAAAATTAAATAACAAAATATAATAATATAAAGCAGGCATTAGCGACCGTATAAGCGAGATTTATAAGTAGCTATATTAAATAATTATAATAAAATAAAAAATTAATTAATAGGTAATAGTATATAATAATGCTCCGCCGTATCGTCTTTTAACTGGTTTTTAGCTAGGAAAAAGATAATTTAACCGGCAATTCGGCATTATAACGTAACAGGGATATAAATAGCTTAAAGGGCTTTTTAAATTATAAATTTACAAAAGTTATTACTTATTATTTAACCGCAGTTAGTAATATAATCTTATAGCCTTACTAATAATGCGCTTTTTTTTCGCTAGTAAAGGACGAGGTGTCGGGATATAAGGGGAGTCCGGATACAAGGTGGCAGGTAAAAAATCTGCGTGGATACGCTAACGGAATTAGATGTAATAAATGGGTTTTTGATTCTGCAAATTGCAAATAGGAGTTAATCGGCTAGGTGCGCAAGTTAGATATATAATAGATTAAAGCTATTCGTAATAAAACTGTTGTTTATTAAAGCTTAAAGCTAAGCCGGCTAACGGTTATTAGAAATAGAGCTTAGTAGGCCGTTTAAAGTTTGAACTATGAACCCGCTAGCCGTGCCGTTATAATGGGGCAATATAAAACAGTAAACCACTTTCAGTCAGTTGCAAGTAGGAACTTTTCTTTTCTATTATTTCTTTTTTATTATTTCTTTTCTATTATTTCTTTTCTATTATGTACTTCCCTGCAGATGCACACTTATCGCCAAGTTACGGTTGCGATGGAATCCAAATTGGTCCGTTTGAAAGCATAACCCGTTCAAAGGTCTCGGACGCTGCCGGCCAACCACCGCTTAATGGCAACGATTTCAAGTCAAAAGTTTAATAGGAGTAGATCCTGATGTATACCCGTTATGCATGAAATCTCCAACTGCACCGTCGTTTGTTCTGTATGGAAAAGCAGGTCGTCAAGCATATACTTACAGCATAATGGCATAAGTACAAGGTATTATTAAAGACAGATTGGTGTATATAAAGCTTGGTGTACCTAGGTATACAAAGCTTTGCAAAGTGATATCTAATTATAACTGATCTATAAACCATAATTTGCTGCAAGAGTAATTAATGCTAAAGGAGATCGGGATCTACCAGACCAGGCAGCACTTATATGTTTCCACAATATGCGGAAAACTCCAGCTTATAGGCTAATATAAATAAATATTGATTTAATGGTGCTAGGCTGCAAAACATTATGTAATACGCCGGACTGGACTATGATTTCAGAACGATAGATATCGGATATAGGTTAACTAATTAAGTCTTACCCGCCTATCGGCTTTGTTATATATAAACGATTTTTATATAATTTTTATTTTGCAGCGTTTGTTTACGGCTTTATAATAGTATACCTAATGTAAATACTAGGAACCAAGCGAGAAAAAGATATTATCGTATTAATAAGAAATATATCGAAATATAATAGTCTCGAATAGATAAAAGCAGTTTTAACTATATAATATATATACCTTATATTATATTTAAATATAAGTAATAGGTATCCAAATAATTTATTAGGCCTTTGACCTTTGTAATATTTAGGCATTTACGTTTTTCGTCTTTGATTTAGTGATTTTTTAAATCCGTTTTGCCCAAGGCTTTCGTTCTGTCTACCTTTGTCGGACTTGCAAGCATATTAAACCCTTATTAACTTCTTACCTCGATTTACCATTAATTACAACTTATTCTGCCGGTTTTACCCATTTTAGTCCAGTCATCTAATTAAAATCATTAAGCCAGCACCTCTGCTTATACGTATTTCTATCAACACTTGCTTAGCACGTTAAAAGACTTTACTATTATGAATTTCAATATCCAGCTAATTATAATCACCTTAAGTCTTTTCGAGCCAGCACTTTCTATATACACCTAATCAACACTTGTGAGTTTATCGTGTCTAACGATCTTGACCTTGGTCTCACCAGCTGGTTAAACTATTAAGGCATTCTACTCGGTAAGTCGATAATTCCTCTGTTTCTTAAATCTAATCTAACCAGAATCGAGCCATCCAAGCTCTTTCCTAAGCCAGGTCTTTTTAGATACAAGTCCCATTGTCTACGTCCCCTTATCCACGTCCTTAGTAAATCTAATATTTTACGGTTTCGGACTCGATTAATTAAAGCAGGATTATTAAAATCGAGTCTTTTAGCCTATTATCCTTTATAAATAATTTTGTTACTTATCTTAGTAAATTTAGGTTTTTATTAGTCTTAAGCCGCTTCGGCGTTTTTTGCACCGTTTTAAGCTTTAAATACGGTATAGATAAAACTAACTTAAATTCTATTTACACCTATATTTATATTTTATTAAGTTTTTACGTTCGTTTATTAATATCTTTTTTTTATAGCTATATCTTTTTAGTAAAATAATATCCACGCCGGCGAACCTAACCCCGGCTAGGTCGATACGAGCGTTTATTCCGATAATTACGTCGAAAACGCCGATTAGCTAAATCTAAATTATATCGACGATAGTAATTAATCCGAAGACGAGCTCGAGGTCGAGCTTGCCAGCGCTTTTAAGGCTTTTAAGGTAGTTAAATTTATAAAAAAAAATCCTTTTTAGCCCCGATTAATTTTAGGGAAACGACTTTTAAAGACGACCGTTGCCTCGCTTATTATTAATAGGCTAATAGGAGATCCGAATAAAAAATATTTATAAATAATATATGCTTTTAGGTACGCAAAATAATATTATAAAATAAATGCAAAATCTTATTTAAAAAGTTATAATAAAAAATTAAAAATATTATAAATTTGCGTTTAATAGCCCGGAACGATTTAATTTTATCGATAAAATATATATACGCGTCCGCGGCTTTTTTATTTTAATAAAAAATAACGCAAACGTAAAAGAGGGTTTTGGCTTTTATTACGAATATATTGGTTTATAATATATTATAAAAGGAGTTCGTAGGCTTTTATTTTTTTTTATCGAGGCGTAAAATGCCTTTAGGTAGGTTTATTTAGATAATAGGGAAAGGAGGGTTTTTTATTACTCCCCGTTTACGGGCCCTGGCGACCAGGAGAACCTCCGGATCGTCTCGTGGGGCTTAAACTAACTCCACGGGTATTACCCGATTGCCGTTATACTTTTCGTCGGACATATTTTATAGGCGATAACTAATTCCGATATTATTATTTAATAGCAGGAGGAGCTATAATTTTATTTTAATACTTTAATAAATATTGGAATTATTAGCGCTATTATTAGTAATACGGTTATTTATAACCGTCGATATTAACGTTAATTAAATCTTTCGTTAATAAAAGCCGAAACCGTTTTTTAGACGTTTCGCACGGCAGATAAATCGCCGTATATTAAAGATTTATTAAATTTGTTTTTTAATTAGCAGTTGTTTCGAAACCGAGATTTTTAAAAAGCTTATTAATCGATAAGCAATAATCCAGTTTTAGAGGGTTTGCGATTATATAATTAGTGTTAAAAAATAGCCAAAAGCTATAGGCTTACGCCTAACGAGTTTTATAACCTATACTACGTTTAAAATCCCGACTATTTAGAAAAATTTATTTTTTTTCCGTTTTATTACTTTTCTAAACCTAAGGCTATAAAATAACGCTAAAATTAGGATTTTTATTCGGCCTTTTTCCATTATAGGCTCGATAAATTAAAAACTTATTACGGAAAAGATTTAGCTAATTTGGGTTATTTCGATAAAAAAACCTAAAAGTTTTTATTTTTCGCGTACGCTTATTTTTAATACGGCATAATTTAGCGGGCCAAAAATAAGGTCGCGTTTTTAGCCGGCGCAAATAATAGCTATATTTAATAGCTAATTTTAAATTTATTTAGCGTTTTATTCGTTTAATAATAAAACTTTTTATTAATAATTAATATTAATAAAAGGATTTATAGCATAGTTATAGGCTTTGGTTAAAAGAAAAAACCTAGCGATAATAGCTTTAACCCGGTCGCTTATTTTTATTTATAACGGTTAAATTTTAGCTTAAATTTTTAGCTTATTAATTAGGCCGTTAAAAACTACTTTTTATCCGTTTAGGAGGATATTCGGCGCCTTATAACCGCGATTTTTTTTATACTTTTCGGTAAATCCCTATATTAGGACGTTAATAAAATATAATACCGCCAGATTTGGAAATCGGGGCGCGAAAAGCTTATTAGCATATTTAAAGGCAAAACCTTAATTGAAAAAATCCTTTTTTCCAAAAAAGTATAAATATTAAATATAAGCGTTATAAAGGATATATTTAGGCAGAGCTCGCCTGCGGTTATAATGCCGGCTGGTTTATTCGTTGCGAATAAGGCAAAAAGCGATAAAGAGTTTTAAAAGGATGCCTTTAAATACTTTTGCGAATATTATATATTACCGTTTATTAACAAAAGTAAATTTATGCGATATTAAAAAATAATATGCCTAGTTTTGTATTTAAATGGTCCGGAGCGTCTTTATTAATATAACGGGTGCGGCTATCGTTTTTCTATAAAGTCGAATTTTAATAGATATCGCAGAACCTGCACCTTTTATCTAAATTGCAAAGCGGAATTCCCTAATGCTAAAAAGCGTATAGAATACGAAAGGGGGTGTATAGGAAAGCCGGAGTTGGTCGCATAGCCGGAAAGCCACGATTGCAGCGTTTGTGGCTATCGTTTTGTTATAAAGGCGAATTTCGATATATATCGCAAGATTTGTAATATTTGTCCGGGCTGTAAAGCGGAGTTCCTTAATATTACGGCGCGCGCGCAACACCAGGGGGGGTATATAAAAAAGCCGGAGTTGGTTGTATAGCCGGAAAGCCACGATTATAGCGCTTGCGGCTATCGTTCTGTTATAAAGGCGAATTTCGATATATATCGTAAAACCTGCAATATTTATCCGGGCTGCAAAGCGGAGTTCCCTAATATTACGGCGCGCGCGTAATACTAAAAGGAGTGCATAGGAAAACCGGAGTTGGTCGTATAGCCGGATCGCTTTTTTTGCGACGGATATAGCTAATTTTTTAGCAAAACGTTAAACCTTAAAAGGTACCGCAAAACCTGTACGCGGTGTCTAAACTGCAAAACGAAATTCTTCGACGTTATAAAGCGCGCGGAATACGAAGGAAAATATATAAAAAAGCTAGAGTTAGTCGTATAGCCGGATCGCTTTTTATATAAAGCCTGCGATTATATTGTTATTCGAAATAAAAACCTTATAAGGCACCGCGAAACTAGTTGTTTTAAATGCCTTTATTGCGAACGGGATTTTAGGAAGCAAAATAAAGGCAAAATACGCTAAAGGTATAAAGTTAATTGCTTAAAACGGCCGGTAACGCTACCTAAAAATAAACTTATAAAAAAAAAGCAGAAAAGCGCCAGCAATAAGGTCGCGAACCTATCCTATTCCGCATTTACCGCTTCCTTTTTGCCGTATTTAAAGCCCGCAGCTTAGAAGTCGCCTATTAAGACTTCGATTATAAGGGGGTATTTAATTAAGCTTAACGCCTTAGGTAACGGCGCTTTAATTATTGTTTTTAGTGCTTTTAGTGCTTCTGGTGCTGCTTTTGGCACTTATGCCCCTGGCAATATTAGTGTTTTCTAATCCCCCTTTATACTTATTTACTAATCTGCTTATTATTTTGTTTCCTAGGCCTTTTTTTCCTTTCGCCAGGATGGTTTGTCCCCGTTTCTATAAAGGATATAAATATACGATATCCTAACCCTATTTAATAATCGTCCCGATTAGCTAGAGAATTTTAATACGGCCGCTTTTATATTTAGTAGCTTTTAATATAATAGCTTTTTTTAGGATTTAGGTTTTAGTATTGCCGCTTAGGATACCCGTTGGCTCGCGTTAATTATAAGGCGGTATAATTTAGCAAAGCGCTTAGCTCGGCGAAAATAGCTGGAAAAAAAAGATATTAATGCGTAAATATTCGAAATCTTCTGGGGCGTTTCGCTATAATATATAGTTTATAATAAATATACGGGTAATTTATTATTTTTTTCCGTTTATTTAGGAGACGCTTTAAGCCGCTTAAATACCCGGTTTAAAACCGACGATTATTATAACGCTAGGCGGATGGCTTTTTCGGTTAATACCGGAGCGCTATTCCTAGGTTAGCCTAAATAAGCCTTATATTGGTTTTTAGCCGTTTACGATTAAATTACGAATACGGTTACGATCGCGGATTCGTAGCAGCAGGAGGCAGGTTTTTTGCGGTATAATTAGACTTTAAAACGTATAATACATTATTTTAACCAGCTTAGCTAAAATAACGCAATTTTAACGCTTAAAATATAAAATATCCCGTAGCAAAATAACGGCGTAAACTGCGGTTTATATACCTTAAATAATCTCGCAGCGTTAGTGTAAGGCGGTATTTATTATAATAGCGATTTATTCGAGCTTTAAGAAAGGCGAATCTAGAACCAGCTCGGGCAAAGTATACCTACGCGAGCATAGCCTAATACGAGCTAGCACTATTACCCAAACTGGGTTTTTCCGCAGGCATCGCCACCACCACCTCCACCACCTATATCACCTCCATCACCTCCATCACCTCCACCACCTCCACCACCTCCAGCCAAGCTCGAATTCAAAAATACGGGCCTGACTTTTGGCGATACACCACCGGCGCCGTTATCTCAAGTCCTGGTTCCTTTTAATATTAAAAAGTCTGCTGGTTTTCCCGCCGGAAAACCGCCCGCCTTAAAGCAGCTAAGCTTAAAATAAATATTTTAGACCTTTAAAAGCCTAATACCCGCCCCGGCACCTTAAATCTAGCCTTTTTCCGATAGCAAAAAATCTGCTCCCCCTTTGGCTTTTCCGCCTGCTTTCCTTTCCGCTTAGCAATATGAAATATTTTCTTTTTTTTATAGCGAAAAGCTGGTTAATAGCAAATTCGAATACAACCTTTACTATAAATTATATAAGCTAAAAGGGATTAGATAATATATTAATGCTAAGCATTTAAAATATTGCTATTATAGGTTACGCGTTTTTAGAAAAGAAGATATCGGATTTTATAAAGGAAAATGCCTTAAGCGTATTATTTTTAATAATAACAATAGTAATAGCGACGATAATATTAGCTAATTAATAGGTGGCTTAAGGCGGCGGGGTAATATATTATTTTAGCTTAAAGTAGATTTTTTTTTTCGGGGCTCGCGTAGCTTTATTAAATGCTATTTATTATATTTATATTCGTATATTTGCTTAATAATTACTAAAGTTGGATTAATAGATCTATTATATTTATTTCGAAATTTTTTGCTAATATAAATAAAAGCTTTTCTATTTATATTCTTTTTTTATAGTTTTCCGCTTTTTTTTACGGGAAATTTAAAGTTTAATTTCGCTAGTCCCGGTATAACGAGGTCGTTAGGAGCAATTATATTATATCCGACGGGAGGCCGTCAAAATCAGGCTGTCGTACCCGAACCCACGCCTGGAAAGTAACCGTTTTCGTCGAACTCCCAGGCGCATTATAAAAACCGATATTACTAGGTTAGCCGTTTTTAAAGCGGCTGGGCTTGCGTTTAATTTATTCCGCCGAAGACGTTTATTTAGCGGAGGCTTTAAGTCTACCTTTATAGCCTGGGGCGTTATTAGCTCGAATATTATTACGGTATTTTTTATTACCTTATTATCGACCTTGGCCTTTATTAAAAACTCTTATAATTATTGGTTTATAAATATATACGGTAAAATAGCTGCAATATTATAGGCGTTTATAATTAATCGTTATATTTAGGCCGGATGGTATATAGTCCTTTTTTCCAAAGCTAAAGCTAATATCGGGCCTACACTTAGGAAAGCTTTTGCTTGGCGTTTTGCTGCTATATTAGCGCGTATTTCCGTTTTTAGGTAATTTTTTAGTTCCGTTTTATCCTGCTAATCGCATTTATAATTTATAAGGTATAGCTACGTTTATAAAGGCTTTTATATATTTTAGTTTTTATCGGAAATATATTTAGGGCGCAAAACCTAATTTGCCGATTTTTTAGCGCCTAAAAAACTTAATTTTTTAGCAACTTAAGCGTAGCCTTTACCTGGTTTTTATTAACCGTCGGAAATTTTTTTAAAAATATATTTACTATACCTATTTTCGTAAAAAAGTTATATTTTTTATTTTGCGTATTTTATTTTATTTATAAATGCATTTATATTTTTTATATTTAATAGGCTTTTAAAAAACTATATCTCTTATTTAGCGATTACGGATCGGGGAAGTATCGTCCTTTAAATGGATTAATAAAAAGCAAAAGTTTAAAAGCTGCTTTATGGCATTTTTAATATAAAGGTATAATTTATAGGCCTTCGAAATTTATCGAATCCCTTAATATCTGCTTTAGTTGTTTTAAAATCGTTTTCGGTGCTGTTTTTGGTGGCAGATTCGGGTGGGTAAAGACGCTTATAATAGTGCAGTATAAATTGGTGTACGGTGCTATAGGGTCGAGCTATTAGTGGAAATTATATCTATATGTGTTTCTCTTAAAGGTGTATATACAATCTGTAATCTAGATATATGCTTTGTAAATGTTATAACGGAGTGTTTTGTTTTTAAAAATTAAAAAATATTATTAGTAATAGTTAGGATAAGCTTAAATTATTGGCGCTTTATTATATAGTAATTAAGATATAGCTATAGCTGTTTATTTCCAGCTGGGTTGCAGTAGTTAATTATTATATAGAATAATAGATGATTAAGCGTGGAAATAAAGACAGATAAAGCATAAAAAAGGCATATTTATATATATAATTTTAAAAGCTATATTATAGCTATATTCGAATAGTTAGATACGTATATAAGCTTAAATATATATATATAAATTATAATTCGAAATATTTGCTATTGCGATAATTTGTTAAAATAAAACCGCTTTGTCGCAATCCATCTTTTTTCGTTTAGCGATTCCATATAATATATTATAATTTAGGCTAATATAATTATTTTTTTAATTATAGCTTAAATAGGCCATTTTTAATTATACCTTTTAATTCCTTTATAATATTTCCTTTTTATTTTACGTTTTTTAGGTATAAACACCTAAATTTATAAAAAAGAAAGCTTTATTACTTAAAACCTATTATCCGTTAATTATATAATAAGGGCAATATTTCCAGCTGCTTAATTATATATATATACTAATTATTTTTTAATTTCCGCCCGCCGGGCTAGGTTAAGCGTATATTTAATAACGTATAATAATAGATTTTACGATTATAAAGGTTGGGTTTATAACGCTTATTATATAGTTTTCCTAAGCCGGGCTTATTTACGCTAGCATTTTATAATTTATAGCGCGTTATAATATTATTTTCCTCGACCCTTTATTTATAGCATTTATAGTAATATATTTATATTTTACGATTATTTAAAGTAATATTAAGATTAGTACGGCTATTAAGAATTAAAAATAACTGCCGCTAAATTTATTTAAACCGCTAATTTTTTTATTTTTAATATAATCGAGCTTTTTTTTCTTTTAATTTTCTAGAAATTTTAAATAACGGGTTTTGCCTTATTTATACATTCCTGATTTTTTATATATAAGGCAGCAGATATAAACGACGCTAGGCTAAGATATTTATCCGTTTGGCACTAGCTATAACTTTAACCGCCTGGCTGATCCTTTTGCAGTTTTTTTTTTTAACCTTTTAGTCCTTTATATATAGCATTTGTTAAAATCTAGCTAACATCAGCTTTAAAAAATAAAATCTACATTAAGTCCTTTGTTTTACACCGGCTATAATATCGCAAACTCCTCCTTATATATACTCGAACTGCTTATTAGCCTTCGTAAACTAAGCGCATTTATATTTATATTAAATAGTCTATAATAGCATAGCCTATTTTATTAATCCGTATTATAGCGATTGCGGAGCATCCTTTTTAAACTAGGATAATTTATATATATATTAAAGATTTATATATATCGTTAAATACCCTTAAGGTCTTCTTAGATTTTTCGTTTGCGATATTTATAGTGCAATATTCGCACGGTATAAAAATATAGTCCGGCACCGGCAAAACTATACTATTAAGAGACCCCGAATTCCGCGGTTAAAATACTTGATTTGCTAAACAGCTTCGATATTATCGTCTCGGAATTTACGAAAACTTTAATCGAAATAAAAGGGTATAGGATAATAATATAATTCGGGGAGAATATATATAGATTAGCAAAGGCCGGCAATAATAAAGGATAGATTTTTAATATATAGATAGCAGGCAAGAATAAGGGATAAATAGCTTAAGGCAAAGGGTATTATTATATATAATCTTTAGGTGCACCTATTTTAATATATTTATTTAGCAAAAAGGTCAAAAGTTTATCGACGTCGTATAATATACTACTACTGGTAATAGGTACCGGATATACTCCCGGATATTAACCATTTTTGCTCCAGCCTAAAAGGGAACGTCGTAAAATCGTAACAGAGCCTTCGTAAAAAACTTAGGGAATTTAAACCTATCCGACCCGACCCTACTGCCCAAAAGAGTTTTATGTGATTCCGAGGATTCACAATATCGATTTCCAGCTAACGAGCCGCATTAACTAGTCGAGACTAGATCATCCGGGAATGCTTGCTTAAGGCACAACCCCGATTTTCATACCGTAAAGCATCCGGTAATTAATCGTCGTTTTCAGATCTAGAACTCTTCCGAGTCGTTAAAATATCGTCGCTTTTCGGCGCTTATATAGCTGCTAAAATAATTAGTTTTATTTATAATATATTTTATTATAAAATTGCCACCTACGAGATATATTTCGAACCGGCGATAATTCTCCTTCGAGCTTAATAGGCCTTAGAATTCGATACGGCGACGATATATTTTATATTTTATATTTGGTTTAATAGCTTAATTATATAAACGGCATTTTTTAATTTCTAAAATATAAAAAAAAAACGGCCGGACGGTAACTCGAATTATAATAGCGAGTTGCGGTTATAGTATTTTACCTATAATTTTATTAATGCTATATTTAGTTTAAAGTTACCGGCTTTTAATATAATCGGATTTAGATATAATATAATAGCATTAGTTACCCGATTTATTAGCTATTTATACGGCCGATTAAGGTTTAGAAAAACGTAATAATTATTATAGCCCGGCCCGTTATTTATAAGGATTATATATTATTTAAAAAGTATATTTATTATAAATAATTTTAATATATAACGTGTTTTAATATCGATTTAAATATTTAATTATTTATTTATTATTTAAATTTAGGATATTTTTGCCTTTTTCGCTATTAGGTTTTTATTTATAATAGCCTTTAATTCGTTAAATAGCTTTATAAGCTTAGGAATTCGAAAATCGTAGCTTTAGCGAAATTTTTTAAAAATTTTAAAAGCGACTTTTATAGCTTTTTTTAAATCGCTAATCCTGCGGGTTTTTAAAAACCGGTAATAAAAAAAAACTCCTAGGTTATAAAAAAAAATAGCATATATAGGATTTTGCGTTAAAATAAGGTTTATAGCCTTAAAAGCTATATCCGTTTCGTTTTAAATATTATTTAGCTTATCCGTTTAAAAGGTAAGCGTATTTTATACGTATATAAATATATTATATTATTTCGCTAGCGAGCGATTTTTGCTAAAATAAGCTATCGCGGCTTTTTAAAAGGTATTTTAATACTTCTGGAGGTTTACGGCATTATTACGCTTTTTAAGCCTCGGATTAACCGTTTCGTAAATATTTATAACGGTAACGTCTGGATTGCCTATTTCGAGCTAGGGCTCCAGGTTTTATAAGCGGCCGAGCTAAAGCGGCTTTTGCGTTAAGCCGATGTTAATAGCTTTTTATTCTGCTGGTTTATTATTATAGCTGGCAAAAATAGATATAGTGATTTTAGTGACTTTAGTGACTTTGAAGGTGACTTTAAAGGTGACTTTAAAGGTGACTTTAAAAGTGATTTTAAAAGTGACTTTGAAGGTGATTTTGAAGGTGACTTTGAAGGTGACTTTAAAGGTGACTTTAAAGGTGACTTTGAAGGTGACTTTAAAGGTGACTTTGAAGGTGACTTTGAAGGTGACTTTGAAGGTGACTTTAAAAGGTAAAAGTTAAAGCAAAAATAAAATAATAGGTATAAGTGCAAGATGGTTTAACGCTGCAAATATTATTTTTATATAGGCATTGGAAAGATGTTATATAGCCATTGTTGTTATAGAACTAGAGTTACCGTTAATTTATACTTTTCGTTAAACCTTCCGAATACCGATTGCTTTTTTGTTTATTTAGACTTATTCCTAAATCTGGACGTATTGCTAATAATCCAGGCTTTTTAGGAAAGGGGAGATAAAAAGCAAATATAAAGTTATAAATAGCTTTATTTATATTTAGTATAATAGCTAGAATAAATGCTTCGATAATAGATATAAGCGTATAACGCTTAGCAGATAAGCTACGTATATATAACCTTATGGGTAATTTAGTAGGCCCTATACGAAAAGAAAACCCCGCTAGCCTAGCGTATAAAGAACCTAGCCTTTATTTCCCTTAAATTATATCCGTAGTTATTTAATTCGTGGCTTAAAAATTAAATGCATTTCGGGAAATATCCGTGCATTAGCTGCGTATTATTTGCTTAGATTAATTTAATATAATATAACGATAGGCCGTATATAAAAAATTATTTATTTATTATATCCGGTAATTTATATATTTTATTTAATTGCTTTTCGACCCTTTAGGCAAATTATTATTAAAATTGCTATATATAAGGCGTTTATATTTATCGGGCGTAACCGTATTCGATATTCTGCGTATATATATTTTTGTAATCTAAACTAAATTAAAAAAAAAAAGGAAACCTTACGCTATTTTAGTTAATAGCTATTAGGCGGCGGGGATTTTTAGAATAGTTGCTATTAGCCAGTTTAGGATTTTGGCGTAAAACCGGGTTCCCTATATTTTATAGCAGTATAGCTATTAGAGCGGTAATTTTTATTAGCTTTGTTTTGCTATTTCTAAAGTGTAGCGGAAAATGCTATAATATAATTAAAATAAAATAATTTAATAAAAATACGTTAGTTATTAGTAGTTTATATTAGCGCTAAGGCAGATTAAAAGACGCCGTATTATTAGTAGGCGCTGGAATAGCACGGCTTGTTAGCGTTAAATAGTTTAATAAAATTAATAAAATAAAAAATAACCGTTTGGATTTAATATATCTCGAGCATACCGTTGCGAACAGCTTTTTTTATTCGAAATACGGTTTATTTTAAAAGGTGTAGTATATATTAACGGGCGTTTTCCGGATTATAAAAAGCACGGTTTGGCGTATTGCGCTATTAACGGCATTTTTCCAAATTAATTTAAATTATCTATTATATGCGAATTAAATATATTAATTAATATCTCGTATTATTATATTTTTAAAAAAAGCCGGGCTTATACCTTTTTATTTATTATTTACGGCTGTTTTTCTCCGCGAGCATCGCCCGGACGACTTTAAGCTCCCTTTTTACGTTTTCGACGCTTTCGCCGCTAAAGTCTTAACCTACCGAGCGTTCGCCGCCTTTTTAAGCAGTGCTTAGCTTAACCTGGATTACTAAGATTATAGATTTTAAAAGCCGGGCTTTAGCGGTTTAAAGCTTAATATAAAGCTCCGTATAAATCGCAATAAGGTCGCCGATATAAATTCCCTTATAGCTAGCTTTTATTAAATAGGCAGTTAATAAGCTCCGATTAAAGGTATATATAGTAAACGGGAGTGTCCGCCGTTATTCGGGGACGTATTTTATAATAAGTCGTTATTTGCTAAGGAGTTAGGCGGCGTCGGCGGATTAAATTACAAATTATAAATTTAAATGGCATTATAAGCGTAAACCGGGAATTCCTTATTTTATAACGCGGCTGCTATTACGGCTAAAATTAGATTTATTAATAATTAAAAGGCTAGGTATAATAACGAAAAAGGTGTAAATAAAGGATTATTATTTAATCGATTAATAAATAAAAAATTAAGAATTTAAAAAAGTCGTTTAGCCTTTAAAGCACGCTAAAATATATATCCGTTTTTTATTATTATTATTTTTTAGCTAAATAAAAGGTAAAATTATTTATATTTAGTTTGCCTTACTAATAGCGGCCCTTAAGCTATTTTTTGCTTTTTAATTTTAGATATTTATATAGCCTTTAGCTAAATAGACGAATTTAATAGAGCTTTATTTCCTTTTACGGCAAATTGCTTTTATAAAATGCTTAGGAAAAATCTCCAAATTTAAAAATAACGTATCCCTTTATTAAAGCTTAAATAGTGGCTAAGCTTTCGGGCAAATAATTATTTTATCGGTCGTAATCCCAGGATTACGATTATAGCGTAATATATATTTTACTTTTTTTCGTATATATCCGTTTAAGTGGCTATTATAGATCTTCCTTTTTAATCCGCAAATTAAAAACAGCGTTATATATAGTCGTTTACGGCTATTTATATATCTTAGGCGAATAGGCGCGGCTTAAAAGAGGCTGCGAATATTTTATGCTATAGTCTACCTAGTAGCTAAGTAGGATTTTTGGGCAGTCTTTATATAATTATAATATAATAAGTATAGTTATTTATAATAAATATAAATAATACCTTGTTAAAATAATAATATATAAGTTAATATATAGTTTTTAATAATATCGTTTCGCAGTATTATAGCCACCCTAATATATAATATTGCAGACCAGATTAGATAAGGGGCGTCGGCTATTATATATCGCTTGCTTTTTAGATACTTTAAAAGGCATAATCTATCGTTATAAGGCCTGTAACGATTAATAAAAACTAAGTAATTAACGTATATTTAATTATATAATTATAAAAATAATATATTTATAAAAGGCCGGTTTAGAATGGCTTTCCTATATAACTTTTAATTAGCAAGGAATTTAGGATTAATTAATCCTAGCTATACGGTGACTAGAGGCACGGGCTACCCTTATCCTTAGGTATTTTTAGCATATATTATACGTATTATAAAATTTAAGTTTAAGGCGATAATAAGGCGTAATTTAGGTTTGGCTATATAGGATTATCGCCCGGTTTAGCCCGTTATTTATAAAGGTTAAATATAATAAATTAGTAACGATTATTATTTTTATAATTGCCCTAAATATTATAATCGATATATATTTTTATAAATTTTTTGGATTTTTTATTTAATTTTATTTGTTACCGCTTTTGCTTTTTATTTAAAATATGCAAAGAAAAAACTGTAAAGGTTAACGTTATATTTCGATTATAGGAAAAGCAAAATCGCTCGATTGATTTTGCTATTTATACTGCTGTTCGATATACGCGCTTTTGTATAAAAACCTGTATTATACTCGAGAATCCTATTTTTCCAATTCCTTCCTAAATCTATTAATTTTTGTAACGCAACCCGATTTTTTAAATTTTTTACGAAAACCTTATACGCTAAACGCGCCGCTTTCCGTAATGTTTTATAAATAATAGTTACCTTAAAGCTATAGATAAAGCGCGAAAGATTAATATAGCCAGCTTTAACCGATATTTTTATAGCTTTTTATAAGCTCGGTTATAATTCGATATTAAAAGCTTTTATTTAAAAAGTTTAAAAAAACTGGTATTATTAAAAGGTTAAAAATATAAAAATATATAATGTTACGGTTATAAATAGATAACTAGCGATTAACGAAATAGTCCGCGACGGTAGGATTAAGGCGAATTAATAACGGGAAAAGGAGAAAGCAAAGGGGCGGAAAAAAAAATAATAGGAGGATAAAAAGCAGAAAACGCAAAAATAGGGGGTATAGGCAACGCGTAACGAATCGCCTGCGTAAACCGCTAATTATTATATATTATACTTTTAAGCGACGTAAAAAAGCTTCGCAAACGATACGCTTTGCCGCCCTAACCGTTTATTTTTTGCGGTTAGGAAATATTATTAAAAGTATAACGGTTAATATAACTTTTTAATGCTTATATTATAAATAATTCCTTATTTTGTTTATAAATGCTATTAATTAATCGTAAATATTACGGTGCTGTTTTTGCTAAAAACTTTGACCTCTTTTTTAATTATTTGTATTTTTATGCGAATTTTAGGTATATTGCGGCCTATTTATTTAAATATTTTTAGATATTTAACGAATTAGTTACCGGGCCGTTATGCTAAATAATATACTGCTAATCGGAAGGCTGTAAAGCGCTAAATATTAGCAAAAACATTAGCCCTTCCTATTGTTTATGCCGACGTAATTATAATAAATTATTAAACGGTTAAAAAGGACCTTTTGTCGCTGGATATGTTTTTTATGCTTTTTTTTTCTTTTTTCACCTGTTTCTGCTTTTTGCTTTAGGCCAGATATCTGCTTTATATACAGTTAAAGGACTTTTTTCGTTTATTATCTTTTGGTCTTTATAAACACACGACTTAAACAATATAGCTGACGATTTTATTCCCGCTAAGGCTTTAGCTAACGGCGTTTAGGACGGAAAAGCCGTTAATATTAAACGTAAATAGGCTTAGCCTTTCGTATATTATAGGTATTAATTGCAAAATGTATATTTCCTTTTAAGTCTATTTTAGCACCTTTAAAGTGGGTATAATCTATAATATCGTTAAATTGTTAAACGGCTTATTTATTTAACGCCCCGGCTTTAGCGTTAATACCGGATATTTAACCGATAGCAAAAAAAACGGTAATGCTGCCGTTTGCGTTGCTAATAGCTTAACCGATTTTGGCTTTTAATAGATCGGTAAGGTTAAAATTACGCAGGTTAGCAACTTATACTTTTTTAAGGCTACCGAATATATTTATTACGTAATTGGTTATTGCTAATACGAGCGCGTTCCTAAGGGTAAAAAGGAGGGTAAAGATAAAAAGGAGGTTAAGAAGGAGGTTAAAAAGAAGGAGGATAATAAGGAGACTGATTAGGACACCGATAACGAGCTCTGAGGTAGTGAACGCACTAAAAAGTACCCTGGAATTGCTATATTCCCTTTGGGACAGAAACCTTCGATTCGTACACTTATTTTATCCTATTTATATTACCCCTGATTATTATATAACACCAAGAGCTTCGTTTCTTAATATGGAGTACACTCATTTGTTTAACTCCCAGCTTCCTTTATAAACACCAGGACTTTTGGAGATATTTACAGATATAAGTGCTGTTACGTACGGCTTTGACATTTATTAAAATTTAATTATAATCGCGTTTATTAATATTTTTATAAATATGCAAATTAGTATAGGATAGCCTATTGTTATCGCCTCGAATAGGGGTTGGCGATTGCTATATCGCTTGTATTATGGTTATTATAATAAATAATAGATATAAATGGCGCTAAAATTTTGTTATTTGTATTATCGTTATATATATTATAGTAATTAATGGCTTTCGTCTTTTTTTACCGCCTTTTATTTTTAAGCCGTAATAATCCCGGCGCTTTTATATAGGATCGGCTTTTATATCTCGTCCAATTTTACTAGATTCTTCCAGGTCTTATCTTATTATAATAGTAATCCTTATTAGTGCTAATCGTTACTTTTAACGTATTAATTATAAATATAATTAAATTAAAATAATAAGTTTTATATTGTTTTATGGTTTTGTTAAAAATTTTAAAATAGGGTGCAAAATATTAAATTAGAGGTCTTAGGGGCTTTGTAGTTAACCTGGGGTATTAAATATATCCTTATATATAGCACGGAGGAATTTGTTTAATATATTGGCTATTTTTAAAATAATGCTATTTCTTAAGGCGATGCTTAGCTGCTATATCCTTTTACCTTAAAATAAAATACTTAAAGCGCTAGGAAATTATTTAAGCATTAATTTATTAATCGGTATAAAATAAATATAATGTTACGAAAATACCGCTATAATTAGCGTTGCCCTAACGGGATTATATACGGTGCCATTTTTAATAAAAAATGGAACCTTAAGCGATACCGCGTCTAATATAATTAAGGTAAAAATCGGCAATAAAGCGCTAGCGCCAATATCTTAGGTACCGCTTCGTTATCTAAAAATGCAGCTCTGGTGCTATTATAAATAGGCCTAGGTATTATAGTCCTTTTTAGGGTTACCTTATTATTAGCTATTATTATTAATATTATAATTTTAGGTATAGCGCCTATTTTATTCGCCGGCTTAGTATACGATAAATTCGAGTATCGCGCGTTTTTTTTAGCTTAATCCTTTTTATTATTATTTCTTTTAAGCTTACTACTAAATATAAATTAAAATAATCCTAAGGCGAAACGGTATTAATTTAAACGTAAACGCTTCGAAAAACCGATACCTAGCTATAAAGTTAAGCTATTAAAATCGGCTTATTAGCAAAAAACAATTAAATGGCTTTCGGACGCTAAAAAACGCTATTTCGAATTATAGATCCGTGCTTTAATAACCTTATAGGGTTTTTTATTTTTCGTCGGCAGCTGCGGTATATATTTTATTTATTTAGTAAATTAAATAAACTTAAAGGCTAACGAGGTCGTTAAGCATTTAAATTAAAGCAATATTTTAATAAATTAATTATATATTTTCGAATTTGATTTTATAGTCCTATTTCCTATCCCGGGAAATGCCTTTTTTATTATTTTGCTAAAAAAACCCGAGCTAATAGCATTTATAATAAAAGTTAATTATTACTAAATTAGTTAATTTTATGCTTTTCTATTTATATATAATATTATTTATTTTTATTAAATATTTAAATATTTAGATTATACGATTACGGTTATAAAAGCAGCCGCGTAATATAAATAATAGCCGTATAGCGGCGTAAAGCTCGATAATTTTTTAAAATACGGCCTGTTTTAGCGTATAAATAGCTTTTATTTTTGCTATAACTAATTTTATATTTTGCCTTTTTATATCGTTTATAAGCCGGTCGCCGTTAATAAGTCGTAAGCCGAATGCTTTAACCGCGCGCGGTTTTTTTAAGTTTATAATTGCTTTATCCCGGCCGCTTACGATAAATATAATCCCTTTTATTTAATATAATACGTAATGCTAACGATATATAAAAAGTATTTAATTTAGGTATAGCTTTATCGTACGTTTAAAGGCTTCGAAAATTTATTACCGCCTCGGCGGCTATGGTTATACCTATTCCCTTTTTTAGAATATAAGCTTTTTATATATTATATCGGTATAAAACAGGCGATTAATATGCGAGTGTATAATCGTATTCCGCTTATACGAAGGAAAGTAAATTATAAGCCGGGCTTTATATATAGTTTGTATTTATCGGATCGTATAAAGGGATTTGCAAAAGTCGTCGATTTATAGGCTTATATTGTTTATTATTATAAAGATTGCAATAATTAAAATAGGCTAGCTAAAGTGCGCCGGATTATAACGCTATAAAAGCAATATATTAATATAAAGGTGGTGCTAGGTTATAATGCTATATAATAAAAATTGGATTAGCTAAACTCGCTAAATTTTAGGTGGGCTTACGTAAAAAAATAAGGTTTGCGATTATAATACGTATTTAGCGTATGCTTAGGCATACAAAAAAATAATATAATTTATTAAATTATAATTTTTATAATAGGCTTATTAAGCGCGTGTAGTTACGCAGTTATGGCCAGATATAGTTTATAAATTAGCTTAAGTAAAAGGAAGCTATTTTTTATATATAAATTCTATCGTAACCTACGTAGGCACCGGATTAATTATATATCCGGTGCCGAAAATCGGGTGCACCCGTAATAATTCTATATTTATAATAATATATATTTTCTGCCTATTACCACTATTTTGCCAAAAGCCGACTCTAATATTTATTGCCTATTATTAAAATAATGCATTAATAAAAACCTTACGAGATAGCTAGAAAAACGAGTGAAATAGCGCAAGACCTGCCTTAAATAGCATAAGACCTGTATAAAACAGTGTTTTTGGAGTCGATTTTTACCTAAAATGGCAGTCATCCCCATTTTTCTGTTAGATAAGGCTGCCCTTCTCTTACGCCTCATCTGCCAAGCAGGCGTGCGTTTCTTGGTGTGTTGTCTGCCTCGGCAGTTGTTTTTTTGCTCCTCCCAAAAGGCCCCAGCTCCTAGTTGGCATCACCTGATCTGATCAATGAGGGTCTCTCCAAACGGCGCGCCTCCTCAAGATCCCTGACATGCCTACGGAGACCTACTACGTGGCGTGCTGAGGAGCATGGAGAGAGATTGTGAGCGGATACTATTGACTGCAAGACCATACTATGTACCTGAGATAAGAGACGATGATGATGGCGTTGGCGATGATTCGTGGCATCGTATTCAGGGACCTTTTGGTTCGTTTTTTTCCCCCTCCCTTGTTCTTCTCATGTTGATATTGTCTTTGTTCAAGATGCCGTAAAGACGGTGACAAGTCAGCTGCAGCTCATGACCGCCAAGACGGCAGTTCCAGCGCAACGGACAAACAAACAAAGAAGAAAATAGTTGCGGAGCTTTGCGCAGCTCCAGAAAGTCCTCGCCGCGCGTCCGGACCATCTCCGCCCACGTTGATTCGGCGGAGGCGCCCACGACGAGTGCATATATAGTGATATACGATATCACGAGATGTATAGTACGTTGATAGATCATAATTGGACTACTGTAACTGCTCAGAAAGGAAAGGGGCGGAGGCGCTCCACTTCCGCCAGCGGAGTTGACTGTGGACACTTGCTTGCCTTGCTTGAAGTGGACATTGAAACCAACGGAGTTGAGAAGCTCGCGTGCGTGTACGTAGTACTGTGTAGGGGCAGGAGGAGGAGAAGCGCTTTCGAGCACCAATGCTGCTGGCGGCAACCGGCACGATGGACGAGGGCGTGGTTTGTTCCACCTACATGCCTCGGGATTCGGTACGATTGGGCATATAGTATCGTACATATCTGGGCAGCAAGGGTTGGCAGCAGCTATCAAATAGAAGGGGTTCCTTTTATTTTTATTTCCCACTTGTTTTCTTTTTTGTGCCCCCACTGAACGGTGTCTGCTGACCATACAGAGAGTGTTTCGTCTACCGACTCTTTTTGTTTTGTGTATCCCGAGGTGTGAAGTAGCGGTATCGTATTGCAGCTTATTGGGTGCAAACTCTTCCCAGAGCTACTTGCTCGACGGTGTGCATGATGTGAGGCATCCGATCGTCTATGGGAGGCACTTTTTGCAGGATCGCAAGGAGCAGCTTTGAGAATAGAAAAAAGTCTGCCGCATCTTGCCGACTGCCCGATCCAATAGGACCGATACTACCGTGTACCTTGCCAATCATGAACGCCAAGTCTGGTTCCTGAAACGGCGCATCATGACAGATGTGGTTAAGATCTGTGTGTTTCTAGCTGTCTAAATGCATTTGCTACGTGGTGATCGTCGTATAAAATTTTTGGATTATCTGTCACAGGTACGAACTATCCGTACTGCACTACTTGACGTTACACGTGTGTATGGATGTTTAACTGATTAAAATGTGGGACCACTATCCCATGCAAGTAAGCAGGGTACGTACCCGCCTCTAAGCAGCACATGTGCACACCATGGTTAGTTAGCGTGGTGGAAACAGGAAATGAACCACTGGAAAGTTGAAGAGGTTCTCCCCCACCGAAGCATTCAGTGCACTGAAAGTCCCGTTCCGAACATAAGTCACGTTTTTGCGCGCCAGTTTCGCATCCGTTTTGGTGGGGCCGCCCCGCGTTACCTGTCTGCTTACCTGAGGTACCTACTATCAAACACAATGCTACTCGCATCCTCCTCTGAACCTCACAGACCACAGGGCAACAGAGCACACGATTTTTGGGACGCTTCCAGAAGAAACACTACGTACCTACTTTTTTTTTCCTTTTCTCTCTGGGGTTGCCCCATCTCGGAATCAATTCCGGATCTATTCTACTTTGAGAGCATTTGACGTTGCTTTCTCTCACCAACTACGGAGTACTCCAGCCACTCGACAGCTCAGCCTCTAGCCATGCAACATGGCTCAGTCCGTCTATGACAGTGACGATGATCCTGACTTGAGGCGTGCGATTGAGCTGTCACTTGCAGCTGATTCTACTACTGGGGCACGGAAAAATGAGACTATTGAGCTGAGCTCTGACGAGTCTGAATCTGATGAGGATCTCAAGCGTGCCATTGCCCTATCGCTCGGACAAGACATAACAGAGGGGGCTAGAAAGTCTGGTCAAGGCGGCACAAGTCAGGACGAAAATAGTAAGCAAGATGAAGAAGACGAAGACGATAGTGATGACGATGACCTCAACAAAACACCGGTTTACCGGCCCAAGAAGAAGATAACGTCGGAGCCTACAACCAAGAGTCTCCCAGTTCAAGAAAAACCAACGCAGGAACAAGACGCACCACAGAGTTCTGCGTCGAGCATATTGGGATTAATGGGCACCAATCGCAAACAGATGGAAGAGGAACGGCTGGCCCGACTCGCCGCAAAAAGAAAGGCCCCAGACACTGAGCAGGAATCGCAGGGCCGAGAGAGCAGGCCACGGGCGGGAGCGGTGCCCGCGGCCTCGACTTCCATGGTAAGCAACACAGGGCCAAGTAAGAAGAGGAATACCAGTGCACACTTGCCTTTTCCCAAGGGTGTTGTCAAGAAGACGTTTGCGAGGGGGTTTTCAAGGACTAGTGATGATATCAAGATCGACGAGATCCTCCAGAAAGAGCACTTGCAACTCGCTGTGCTGAGCTCTTTCCAATGGGACGAGGCATGGCTGAATTCCAAGATCGACTTCAAGAGGACTAATGTGGTTTTGGTTGCCTTTGCAAACAGCGAGGAACAGGTTCGGTCTACCCTCGAGGCAATGGTCAACTCGTGCTAACTCGATGAACATAGCAACATGAGATCACAGAAAACGCCCGTCAATCTTTTGGAGGCACCAAGATCAAGATGTGTTTCCCCCCGATGTCCGGCATTGGAAACATGCATTCAAAATTGCAACTTCTAAAATTCGCCAATTACCTCCGGATCGTCGTACCATCTGGTAATCTGGTGCCCTATGATTGGGGCGAGACTGGTGTTATGGAGAATGTGAGGCTTGCCAGAAAAAAGTCCAGGGACCAACCACGGCACGCCATGATTTGCTGATCGGCTTTGCAGATGGTCTTCATTATAGACCTCCCGCTTCTCAAGGACCCAGATGAGGCCCATGTTCTAACTCCTTTTGGCGAAGAACTTGCTTTCTTCTTGAGGGCCCAGGGACTGGAACAGAGTTTGGTCAAGAGCCTAGAGAAGTATGATTTTTCCGAGACGAAGGGAATTGCTTTCGTCCACACAATGTAGGTACTCATCTTAAATTTCGCCGCCATGCAACTTTCTTTTGACTTTGTACTAACGCATGTAATAGCGGGACGTCGCGCGCTGGAAACGCTGACGATTGGAAGCGGACCGGTGAGTGCAAAAAATGCTTCTCTCAACTTCATGTATCGACATGCGCATATGGCCTGATGTCTCATTGTCATTAAAACGTTCCTTGTTTTTATTCCTCTCAGAATGATGGTGATCTGCTCCTGACCACAACGGCAGGCTATTGCGGTCTCGGACGTGCCATATCAGCACTGGGCCTTGACACGTCGGCTGATGTCGAGCTCGACTACATTGTCTCGTCACTCGGCTCGGTCAACCATGACCTACTGACTGCCATATACTATGCAGCCCAGGGCAATGATGGCCTGAAGGAATACAATGAGAGATCGGCTAGGGGAAAGAGAGCCAAGGCCATCTCCATCAAAGCCGCTCTTGGGAAGATCAACGATCAACTTCGTATCTACTTTCCGTCCCAAGAGACGGTGGAACGTAGCCGCGGAGGCACAGAGGTCAGTGTTGGCGGCGCACTTGAATCATGCATGCACTTGACATGCCCGGCGCTAACGGCTATGTAGTCAGCAGGATCTATCTGCGCCCAGTCTAAATGGTGGAACTCGGATACGTTTCCGCGACAATTAGTTCACGAGAGTCAGAATGTGAGGCCGGGCGTGTTGCTACACAGCAAGATGCTGTTAGCACGGTCCAAGAACTCACCAGGAAAACAGCCCATCGCCTGGGCGTATATCGGATCCGCGAACCTTTCCGAAAGTGCCTGGTAAGCCTCACACAGCCCGCGAACATCATACGTTAATCCACTTGGTTGGCAGAGAATAAACTGATTCGAACTGGCATCAATTTTTAGGGGCCGGCTGACTAGAGACAAGCGGACGGGGAATCCCAAGCTCAACTGTCGCAACTGGGAGTGTGGTGTCGTACTCTCGCCGTCGGCCAGGACCGACAAGCATATTAGCGACAGCCGCGCTGCAGCCAATAATGGCGCTGCCGCGGCACCGGCGGACGACATGTCTGTCTTCCTGGGCAGCATTCCTGTGCCGATCATCTGGCCCAGTGAGGCGTATGGCAGAACCAAGACGAAGAAGCCTTGGCTCTTTCTCGAGTAATTGAGAAAGATTGGCCAAGGCTCCACCAAAGGGGGCGAGTAGGAGGAGGAAGATGCACCACCGTAGGCAGTCGCAATGTTATTCGCAATATCAGCAAAAGTGAGCGCGCCAAGACAATTTTCCGGCATGAATGAATCTATCGCACAAACGTGCGGCTTCTTATTTTTTCTTCTCTCTTTTCAAAGCGGCGCCAATTGGAATGGCAGATCCCCCTAGTGGTTAGGCTAAAGTACCCGAGGTGCTGGACACGAACGGCCATGTTCGCTAGAGAGCGGATGCTGTCCGGGGGTGATAAGCAGAAGACCTTTGCCTACTGCCAAGCGGTGTGCTTTATGGGGAGGTTTTTTTTTTTCCTTCCATCCCTCCCTCTTTCTCATACTATGTATACTATACTAGTACTGCATCTTGCACTACATTAGCAGCATCCAGGGGGTTCAATCTGTGTCTCCACTATAACTGTAGCGTAGTGTCCATGATGGCGACCCCGTTGTCTGTGCGGACATAATGGCCCCTAAGCATACACAGTACATTTTTTTAGATACCTGAACCCTGCCAACCTGCTGCTTTACATAGTACATATGTAGTATGTGCGTGCTAAACAGCGCAGGGGTGAGAGCAACAAAGAAGAAGAAAAAAAAAAAAAAAAGCTTCACGAAAATGGGTTCTTTTGGTAGGGATGATCTATGTATGTGATTATCATAAAGTATGTCTCCATTATACACAGTAGAGTTCAAATGCGCAAAGCTCTGGTATAGTCATTAGTGCTGACGCAAGTAGATTGTTTTACTCAGAGACTGTGAAAATACCAAACATGAGACGGAAGGCAAGGGGGGGCCCAGGGAAATGAGGTGCGAACGCATACCGTGTCAGCGAGTCCACATCAAATACACGGCAGTTCTTTTTGAGAGGGACAGGAACCACCGGTTTGATAAGTGCTATTGTTTCGTTACCGACCAACGGTAACAACAGCACATAGAGCCAGGCGGCGCCCTCCGTTGCCTTGTGAATGTGTGTATATATCATTTTCCCCTTGAGAACTTAGCGGGCTCATGTAATAATAGCCCAGGCTAGGCACTATTGTTACAGATGAGAGTGGTGGGCTTTCCTTCGGCAAGTGAAGTTGAAGAAAAAAAAAACTAAAAAACTCCCATAACAGCTCCTTGGCTCAATGTTGCGAATGAACTTGCATACCCCGACCTTGCCCATCTTGTACAGGTGATCCCACCTATCTCGAAATGTGATCTAGACTCTGGTCGGAATGCGAATCGCCAATGTGGGGTTGCCGTGGTGTCGTCACGATGCCGCGTATACTGTAGCGAGCGACAATTGAAACTGCACGTATTAAGCACTAAGAGAAGAAAAGCAAGTAATGAGAATTTTCTTTTCCTTTGCATTCTCCTGTACTTGCTAGAGAGAAAGAGAGAAGCGAGAGAGGGACAGCACATTTACTGCAACTTGAGAAAAGGAAAAAGAAAGAAGAAGAAGCAAAAACAGAGGGCGATCATCCATCATCCCAAACGTCAGTGGCAGATCCCACACCATTCCTACATGTTTTTTCCTGCCTATTGGACACTTGCAAGGTACCGAGAATTCTCACAACCTCGACCGAAGAAATTTGCAAAGGATGCGATTTTAGAAATGACCGGCAGCGCCAGGCAATTTGCGCATATGCTGACGACCAAAAGGCGATTGATCCTTGTCATGGTTGCCGGAGGCTTTCTTATTGGCCCGTAATATGAGTGGGCACCCAATATCGAATGCCACATTTCGTTCTAGAGCTGTAGACTTCTTGAGAGCTGTCCCCCC
>NW_006917100.1:1279315-1298072 GCF_000516985.1 Pestalotiopsis fici W106-1
AAAAAAAAGCAGAGGCGTGTGACGGGGTGGGAGTTTCTGTCAGGAATTCCCCGGGTCAGGCCAAAGTCAATCTCTCCGTCATGACGACGGGGGTCGCCCGGCGGGTTCAATTTACGTGGTAGCAGTAGCAGCCGCAACTTGCCCTGCTGCTGCTGCTATAGTAGTAGTAGTAGTTGTTGTTGTTGTAGGAGGTGATACGCAGATGCAGTTAGATAGAGCTCTCTCTCTCTCTAGAGGCTACCCTCACTCGAGCCGCGGCGTTGAGCGCGACATGGGTACCTTAACGTACGCATGCACGATATCGATCAGAATTGAGATTGACTTTGCGATGTGCCTTGGTGCTGCACACCCAGGCGCGAAAAGATATAGGGCGGAAACGCGCCATTGTTGAATTGAGTTTGCCAGAGCGTGAGCAGTAACTCTCGTTAATCTGGGGCAAGGAGGATTTTAGCTCTAAAAAGATCCGAGGAGCAGGCTGACATGGGGGGGATCTGCCTTGGACTGGACTGGACTGGACCCCTTCGGCGAAGCGCGACCGAATCTTTATTGGGGATCATCATTGATGCTTCTCTCAACGACGACACGCGCAACCTCGCGAGAGGACCACATACGACATGGCAGAAACAATATTTGGTAGATTTCATGTAGCCTTCCGCCTCGCTTGGTGTTGGGTAGTTGCCTTCTACGTCAGTCAACGTTGCCAATGATGTCGAAATCAACATGGCGCATGCGGGATACATTGCGCCGATGGCGGTGGACGATATGCCGTCGTGGACACGAGGACCTTCTTCGACAAGGGGTTGATGTCTGGGCTGCTTGTGAACGTCATTCGTCGTCGTGCTTGGGAGAGCGCTGAACAAAGAAAAAGTCCTGCTAGTTGAGTGATAGAAAAAAAAAAAAAAAGATTATGCATGCATGGCTTGGATTTGTTTTTCTGTTCATCTGTTCCTTTCTCCCCCGCCCCTCTTTCTCCCCTTCCTCTCTCTTTTTTCTCGAGTTTGACCAAGACAACACGGTAAAAGTATTGCTCTCCAAGACAATTGACAAGCTCTTTCGGTTCCGTCACCGAAGCCAGGAGTACCTATTGAGCTTAGCCTAGATTAGGGAGTAGAAGGAGGGGAAGGGGGTCTCGACGTCAGATGTCGAGTCGAGTGATCTATCTGCTGTGTTGGCAGACGCCTGTGTGACCTTGATTGCATGCAATCGTACATCAATGTAGTGTAGGTCACAACACAGAGAGGCACTGTAACTCGGAGGTAGGTAGTGTAGGTAGCTGCCTACTCGTCACTTGAAATGCCGCCTATGCATGTCGGCTTGGTGAATTGGTTTGGTGTCACAACCTACACACATTTTGACGCTGGTGCTCTCTCTCTCTCTCTCTCTCTTTCTGGCTGGGCCGCGCGAATAGTACCTATGTACGGCATGATTTTCGCTCTCTGTTATCGAGAGATGAAGGCCCTGGCATTGGCCTCCCTCGTATGAGAGAAATTTCCCAGTATCCCAGCAGTAGCCAAAGTGCTCGGCCCCCCACCATTCAGGCTGCCTAATGAAACTGCCGGGCCCGCTACACTAGAGGCGAATGCTCAGCTTTCCTCGGATGAACCGCATCGTAATGTTGTTTTATGCTGCGCGGCAGCAAGGGTGCCATGATGGCGGTGATGGTCCTGGGAGGGAGGGGGTTGATGGATGGATGATCAGCAACAGCAGTACACTACCTAGCACGTACACAGTAGTGCACGTAGTAAGCATGGCTGCCACCAGCGACACCCATGCGAGCCATGAAGCTTCAGGCAAAGATAGAAAGAAAGACATGGGGCCATTGAGACCCCTACGTACGGTACGGCGTTTCTTGGCTGGCGTCGGAGCCCTTGTTCCTGAACTATGCCTTTCTATCCAGACCCAGCAACACCAACAAAAGATTGGACATGGGTGGGTTGTTGGTATGGATGATGAATGTGATAGTAGCACGGTAGGCACGGTACGTAGTGGATAGTATGTTGTGCGGCAGTCGCCAGTCAAGCCAACATTGAAGGGCAATGGTGGGAAGCGCAGCCCAGCGAGTGCCGCGCTGGGTGGATACCAGCCCGGAACGTCTTTTGCCAAGCAAGGCTCAATGTCCTTCTGGGGGGGGCTCAAAGATCTCGTTTGCTCAGGCTCGTTCCCTACTTACTGCGTATTAGACCACCACTACTACAACTAATACATAGTACGTAGTGTACTACGTATACTTATTCTTCTGTGAATCCTAGCTATATTTCATGGAAAATGTAAACGACCAGGTAACCCAGGTTTGGATGCCTGGTGAACTCGCGGCAGCTTTAGGCCCGCAGAGAAGATTGTTCAGCAGATATGGAGCTTGGGGCATGGGAGGGCCTCCGCATCTCCATTGTAGCGTACCTACTAAGTAGTAGGTAGTATAGACTGTACACAGTAGAGGCAAATCATTCTTCTTCTTCTTCTTCTTCTTCCTCTTCCTTCTTCCTTGTCTCGACTCCAAAACGTCACGTCACCACCTCGTTCTGGGCAAGTATTTCCTCGTGTATGAACCAACAGTATGCATTGTACGTAAGGCCGCCCCTAGTGCTAGTTGTGTATGTACATAGTATACAGTAGGCTAGAGAGGTTCTTGCCATCCCCGCTCAAAATGGGAAACTATAGCATGACAATCTCGCATATCGCTGCGATTACCTAATGTTTTCTAACATCTCATGTGCTTTATTACTCGTTCTCTCCCTACCATCCCTCCCACGTTACTGTGTGTGCAGCAACACACATACTACTGCTACGGAATACTACTTGATCCCTCGGTCCCTGCCGTTAGTGCCTGTCTCTACACACTCCACTAGAACCTAGCTGGCTTAGGTGGAATCAAGTTCTACTCATCAAAGGATTCACTTCTTCTAGTCATGCCGCAGTAGCTCCTTCCGGAGACCGGCTTGGTGGTCGACATCGTTCCGAACCATGATGATTGTACATGCTGCTAATAGCATGGCCGAGGCGAAGCGATGCGCCATGCTACGATACTAGCGCGACGGGGACCTTTGACAAGTTTGATCTTTCTTGCACATGCATTACGTTTTGAGACACTGGTGGACTGGTAGTAGACCTCGATCCAGAAAGAAGAGGGCGAGCCCGGGTGCCGGATATCGTCCCGACGAGCTGTAGTATAGTAGAGTATAACCTGTAGTCAAGAGAGTGCCGGTGGCGAAAAACAGAGAGCGCTCAAAGCTCAATCGAGCGGCCTGCAGAGAGCCGAGCAACCAACACCATGGGGAATTTGGTCTTGTGGGTGCAGTCTAGAGAGCTGAGCTACGCTGTGCCTTGGTCTATAAAGGGAAAGGGATGTATGGTATCTTGAACCGGCCTCACGATTAAGAAGACGAAAGGAATGCATGCACATGAGAGCCGTCTTACTCTCCATGGTGATACCCCTACTTGCTGTGTACTGTACTAGGTAGTGGTGAGTATCAAGTGAGCATGTACGTATGTGCGACCGGCCGAGAGGCGAAATGATAGCTTCTTGGCACAGAGTCCGGCAGACTTGCCGAGCCACACAGATTGCTGGCGGAGCCCGGTCCGCCCTCTGAGGCAGGTCGCGCGGGGCAAGGCGAGCTTGGCACAATGTGGTAGCGCAAAGCATGCAAAGCAAGCAAGCCCAGCTGCATATGAGCATGTATATAGTCTGAAAAGAAAAGGAAGGCTGACATGAAAGTGCTAATCACTGTTCGCCTGCGCTCGGTATAAAATGCGGACGATCGATACCCTACTGCCTCCATTGTTGCGAAGCAGCCTTGTGGTAGTGCAAAACTTGCAGACAACGTCTAACGAGCAAGATCCGTGGCCCAAGGGAGGAGATTTGCATTTCAAACCCACCCCCCGATTCTTGATGTTGCGGCTCGTTGGCCAGACTCCAGACAGGATACGACCGGGCATCAGCTGCGTCCATGCGAGAGAGCCGTCGATTCCGGTGCAGTCCGTATCCAAGACCGAGTAATGAATGGGCAAATTTGCAATTCCCATACTCAAAATATCATCATCAGCCTTGACATGTACAGAGTAATTGCTTTCGTGCCCCCCAATTGTCCAATATCTGAAGGTCCAAGGAGCCATCTGGCTTCTCACTGGCTGGCGAGACCCCTGTAGACATTTTAAGGTTTGTTCCGTGCCGCAAAGAGTATAGTCTTTGCGGGATGCAACCAATCATTATTCATGATTCTTATGCGAGACCCGCACCGCCGATGCAGGGAATCCTAGCTGGTAACATCATAGCTCAAGAGACCTTCCGTCTTGCGAGTGCCTGGCGAGTCTACCGAGCTCCCCGTCCTCCCCGGTAAAGGCCTCCCCAGGCTTCTTGGTGCCCTTCTACACTATGCCGCAGCAGCACCTGTTCTAACGGGATCCGCGAAATCGTCAATGTCGATCACTACAGGTAGGCATGGATGGCTTAGCTACCATCAACCTAACCCTACGCAATGCTGTGTTGGAATGGGTTAGCAGGTTGGCAGGTATGCAGTAACGTACAGAGCTACTGACATACACATGAACTCACCCTCCAAAAGTCGACAGACATTTCGTCGTGCCTATGGTCGATCGACAGGTCTGGACCCTCTCCGAGCCTCTGCCCGCATAAGTGCCACCTCCAGTCTGGCGTGCTGGATGCCCTGATGGCCGCCCTGTAGGGGACGGATTGCCGTACATGGACCATGGACCGGGTAGGTGTTGTAGTGGTGGGTGCAGGAGCGAGCGAAAATGTACAGTGATACTTGCATTTCCCACTCAATGCACCCTGGTAGGTGGCAGTTTCCAGAGGCACCGGGTCCCCATCAGGGCACACATCAAAATTAGCTCCTAGTTGAGATGTAGCTGTATTCACAATGCTGTTCATTTGCCTTCTCATTCAAACTGTTCTTTTGTACCGGTATGTTGATCTCTTCTACCCTAATGACCTTTTTATGTTGCTTGTGGGTAAAGGCAACAACAGCTCTACATTGAGGGTATCCAGTGAGCACTGCCCAACGCCGCCTAGTCACGGTACGACTTATTGAGTATTTCTCTTGTACCTCTTGGCCCACCTTGAATAGGTCATGTCGTCACTACACGAAGCCATCATTACACGACTACGACTCTCTCTACCTTGACAGCAGACCAACGCATTAGAAAGCGCCGCAAAGTTGACTGAAACAGCAGCCTTACTCTGTACACTTTTCTCAAACACAGACCCCAACCACACACAAAAAAGACCGCAGCCATAGTCGCCCTCGGCACATGTAACATAACAGAAAACGGGCCGGGGAATTAAAACCATGCCACTACTCATTTTGGTAAGTGGGACAAGGTGAGGAATATCGGGCTTCACATGATCGACCGTCGAGCTTGCTGCCCAAATCGCCCGGCAAGAGAAAACCCCCTGGCCAGGTGAGAGCATCTCGAATATTCCTTACAGCATATCCATTTCCCAATTAAACACCAGGTCCCGCTTCCGTCCAGGGCATGTTGCTCGCTCGATTTGCCATGTGGGTAGACATTGCAACAGTGGTTCCCCCGAGATACTGGATACAATTGACACCCGGCTCTCAAGCGAGAAATGCCAATGCGAGATCGTTGTGCGCTGGCAAGGAAAAGAGCATCGAAAGTACAGGCATCTTCCACATATTACCACACGATACACACATATTTGAAAGGGAAGAAAAAAAAAGAGGCCCTGGACATACCAACGTACGATCCATTTTCCGGATTCATGAAAATCTCCACAGACCCGCAGTGCTTCTTGTATTGCTTGCTGTATCCAACACCAGGTCTTGTGACTATTGGAAAAGCAAAACCCAAGAGCAATCGATGGCAATTGTCTTCTTCCCCGTACTACCTCATCCTTCACTTTGGAATGGATAGAGAAAAAGGAATTCAAAAAGACCCGCCCAGGCCTGACAAATGGGGATCCCTTGCTGATCACGGATCGAGTCGGCGCGTCGTACCGTTTCTACTGTCAATTTTCCAGGTCAAATCACGGCAAATTGGGGAAGAAGCTAATGTGCTTTCGGTATATCTCCAGATCATATAATTCTTCCCTTGTTCAAAGCGTCTACTCAGCCTCACAATCAAGTACCTAGACGTCGCGCCCGTTAGTCTGCCACGGAGCTAGCGCCGGTCTTTATGATTTCTTATACCCTTCATACATGTAAACTTGCAGGCCTTTCTTGTCTTCCCCAAAAGGTTGTAGCCACATCTGCTCCTGCCAAAGTATTCTCCGGCCCTTAACATTCATCAGGACACATTCCAAATTATCTCTATCTCTCTGAACATTAAGAAAGAAAGAAAAGAGTGAGAGCGAAGGAATCGAAGAAAGCGCTTCGAAAAGAACAAAATCCAACATCGAAATAGGTACGACCAACAGACGCTCAGATCTCTGACATGAAAGAAGATGTAGTACACATTAGTACTATTTTGTGTTATAGCTACTCTGTTTATGCGTGTTGTACTGGGATGTCAGAACTACTCCTGGGATTTTCCTTTTTCCCTTCAATTCTTAGTTCTACTAACACATGGGTTGAAGTGCTTAGATCGTCACAGGGGGCGGCAGGCGATTGAATTGATGTAAGTCGATTGTCACTCCCATTTTCCAAGCGCATATACCAATGCCTGCCCGTCTGCCTGCCTGTATGTCCATTAGCCCATCTTCACAAGCCCCCTTTTCTTCTTCCCTAAGCCTCCAACATTGATAACGGACCCGAGCGACAAGATGGCCGCCACATTTCCTCCCTAAAGCTGCGAGATGTGCTGCAGAAACGAGAATTAGCTCGTGGACTGAGACATCAGCAGCAGTTGAAACCAGCCCATTGCTGATTATAAGGTTTTCTAGTGTCTGAGGGTTGAAGAAAGCAGCGTTACCCGTACCGAGGACCCGTAGTCCGCCAAACTCAAATCTCTGCCTTGTCAGTCTGCAGTAGTTAGCCAACACGTCGAGGAGGGCCGAAAGACCAAACAGATTGGTTACCGAAGCAAACATCCACAGAGCCGGCCGAACAAGGACAACCAGAGCCGAGTCGCTGCTTGTGATTACCAGGGTAAGTAAGCGTGCAGCACTGTTGAAGAAATTACCCTGCCTACCCTTGCGTTCCTGTATCTGGAGATTGCCCCCTTTAGTGCCGCTCTGTTTTATTCCGCCCCTACTATACTTGCCCGCCGCCGCGCCTCTCACATCCCATCCTTCACTACCTACACGCAAAGCAGGGCTTCACAGAATAAAAGATAGAGCGAGATAGAGGAAAGCGAGTGAAATGAGAAAACGAAGGGAGAAAAGTAGTCTTCCGTTCATTGCGGACATGCTGGCATACCTCGAAACCGGCATGGCAGCCCAGCCAACAAGCCAGCAAGCTGGGCAGAACGGTGGTGGTGTCTGACCTAGCGAGAAACAGATACCAACACAAACACACGACATGACAAGGTCATAGGATAAAAACGCTCACTGTACCTTGTATCACCTGTCTCTTGGAGTCGCTGAGTGCTAAGCGGCCTGCCCTATCGTGGAGTTATTGACTAATAACAAGATACTGGACCTCATCAGCCATGCCTACAACATTGCCTAGTATTCCCTAGTTCATCAAATGGGCATCCCATATTCCAGGCTTGTCATCCCCTCTCCCTCTCTCTCTCTCTACTTCTACCTCGGTAGCTTCCTGTATCTGCTCAGCTAGCCAGGCGGCTAATAATCTGATCTGTACCAACATGAACAACATCCCTCATCCACCAGCTAGCTACCTTCTGCGCCCCCTCTTATTACATGCACTGGACACACACACACACACACACACACACACACACACACACACTCACCCACGCACTTACACTTATACACAAAACGCTTTTCTCTTTTTCCGAGTGCGCTGGGACCAGGTCCTGTCCGTACGTCTGTGTCTGTCTGTCTAGCTATCGGTACAGGTCTAGAGATTGACTACCGGTACCTAGCTACCGTACCTTGGCCCACGAGCTGCCTTACCACACCCCCGTCTGACCAGCCGAGCATGGGTCCGGGTGTGTTCGTCGCTAGCGATCATTAGATCGATCGTTCTGTCCTGAGTGGCACCCGTACCTTCATTTGCTCCATCGTCATTGACCCTGGCCAGTCCCTTTTTGCTGACTTGCCCTTGAGCAAGACGATCAACTCCACTAGGCCAAGCACCAGGCCCAAAGCCCAATAGCCCAGGAGCTGGAGCCCAAAATATGCCCAAATCCACCCTCCTCCTACTCATAGCCCACTCGTTCGTTTCCCTAAGCCTAGCAGCCTAGATAGAGCATCCATCCGGGACGTCCTTGGCTCCTGATTTGCCTGTGGAGGGATTATTTATTTTGAATTTTTTGATTTGGTTTGTGGATGGGCAGTGGATGTTGCACCTCGGAAAAATGCCTGGGATATTATGCACTGACGATTAACGTTCTTTCCCCAGATTTGGCTTGGACTGGCTTCCATCCTCCAGTCGGAAACAGGGAAAGCACCAGCATTGAAAACACCCAACGCCCACAGCCACTACGACTACGACTACCACTGCTACTGCCACTACTACTTGCTACTATTGCTGCTGCTGCCACTGCTGTTGTTGCTGTTGTTGCTGCTACTGCTACTACTACTTTTACTTCCATGCTCATCACCAATCGTTATTATTTGCACTAAAACATAAACAACACGGTACCTACCTTGGACCAGCCTACATCCTTTTACCTCTACCTACATACAAGCACAACCTTGAAGCTTGGTAGTGCCTGACCACCAAAACGACCTTTTTGTTTTTTTTTTTTACACCACCGCCAGCACCGACTACTGCCTACTACCTGTACATATATCTTGTACACAATCTCAGCCACCTGCTCAAGGTACCTTACCTACGGCCAAGCCATACTTCTGTCACTACTATTATTGCTACTGCTACTGCTTCGCCTACCACCACTCACCACCTACCTTACTTACACCTTACCCCCACCACCAGATCCCAAACCACCACCACCACTACTACTACAACCACCATAACAATCACCATTACTACTCACGTACTGGCGCCCATTATCACCATTGCCGGCATTACCACTAATTTCTCTTGGTTTGTTCTTTTTGGGGTCTGGTCTCGATTACTGCCCATTGCCCATTGTACTTTGCGTTTTCTTCCTCATCTTCACATCTTCCTTCATCTACTCTATTAGAATACTCGGCGCCAGGGCAGCAAAAAATTCCTGGCGAGTCACAAAGAGGCCAAGAGAGTCGAGTCGGATTTTTACCATACTTGACCGTCTTCTTCCAGATTGCGAGCTTCTTTCTTGCCAGTCCAGCCGCCGTACATAAAACCCCGTACGACGCGAAAGCAAAGAAATAATACTACCCACTACCACTACTTTTGTACTCCTCGACCAAGGGGACTGCATTACATTAGTAGCAATATCCGGATCTGGAATTTTTTGCTTTGGGACGACCTTAGGTGCCCACCGTTCCCCCCAACCCGCTCGGCCGTCTGACGCCTCACAATCATAGAGCGCGCCAAGACTCACACACCCACGCATTGTCCCAGCTACCAAGGACTGAGCCTCGCAAGTGTAGAGGTACTTTGTTAAAAGCTTTGGACTGGTTGATTGGCTCCCCCCTGCCGGCCGGACAGTAACGAACACCACCATATACCGTGACGTTACTCGACCGAGTCATTGCAGCTGGACCCCAGGTCACAAAAAGCATTATAGAAACGAACACCCTTTCAGCCCAAATTTTTTTCTTCCTGTCTATTCTCTGCAGCACCTCGACCGCTTGGCGTTGCTTTTCTCGACCAGGCTTCCCGACCAAGCCCGCATCAATTACGGGATATTGCTCCAGTAGGTGCCGATATCTCATCAGACAGGCCGCTCAAAAACATCGGACATTCTGGGCTCTCCCGACTTGCTTCGAAACTTAAATACGCCTTCCCAGACAGCCTTCTCCGATTATAGTGTCCCCTCCAAGTTTGGATCGATCCCCCTCTGAGCCTCTTGTACCTTGTAGGCTGCCGTGGGCTGCTGGCTTGTCTTTACCCCGAAAAGCACTGATATGTGAGACTGCCATTACATCTGCGCAGAACCGGGGCAAACTTAAATTCACACAACCAGCGGTGCTCCGAGACCTTCTTGCTCGCGCCTCTTTCTGCAGCGGACGGGTTTTCGGCATACTTTGTAGGGTGCCGCCATTTGTACAATAGTTTGCAGAAACCTACACAGTTCTTTGGGGAGTTGGCCACCAACTTCTCTTATCCACACGCACGCGTTACCTACAACAGGCACCATTTGGTCACTCTTCCACTCTCACACGCAGGAGAAAACCTTCAGAGTCTATTTTCTGCCCTCTCCCAAAGGGTCCTCATCTCTTTCCAGGCACCATTTGGCCGCGAGGGTAGCAGCAACAATCGGCCCTCCTTTCTCCTGTCCCATCTTGTCAGTCCCAAAACCTACCGTATGCCGAAAAATTCACACTTCATAAATGGGAACTGGCTGCCCTTCTGATTTCTCAATCCATCTACAAAAACTATTCACATCAACAACATCAAGGAGGCCGACAAAACAACAAAATTCATATCTGCTTCGCTGAAAAGACGGCACGTATTCAAGCAAAAGACTTCGGCTTTGCTTAATTCGGAGAATAACCACCAACCACGCGTCAGCAGTCTGGAAGCTTCCCACTTATATATCCTCCGCCCTCCGCTTTAAGTTTCTTTGGGTTCACTTTTTGGTTTCGGTACGATATCTCGTTCCCACATCCTCCCTCTACGACAACTTCTAAGGTTAGTTTTCTAGTCAGGAACCATAAGACCTCTGGCAAGGAATTCAAACTCAAGCTTCTTCACTCGTCAACAGACAACGTTGCTTCTGCTCATTGTCGCTTTGCCAGCGAACAATGAACCGCCCGGCAGGAGGCAGCATGGCTGGAGCGACCACCACGTCCAGCCAGACCGGTGCCGGTGCTCCTCTGGAGCCAACCTGGCAAGGATACTGCGGCAGCACCATGGATGCCCTCTTCCTTATTGAGTGGTGCCTTCGTGGTTCTGGCAAGCACGTCCCAAGGCGACCGCACGATCGTGAGAGAGCCGAACTCATCGTTAGCGGTAACATCTTCATCTACGAGGAGCACGCCAGTGGCATCAAACGATGGACTGACGGTGTCCCGTGGAGCCCCAGTCGTATCCTAGGCAACTTCCTCATCTACAGGGAGCTCGATAAGCCGTTTGAGCCCGGCCAGAAGAAGAAGGCCAAGCCCAAGAAGGAAAATGGCGTGACCAAGGCGACTAGCAACCAGAGATCTAGCTCGATCGGCCACTCTGGAATGATGGCTATGGGATCAGCCACAACATCGTCGACCACGACATCGACATCGTTCAATAACCAGAATGGATCTGGCCAAGGAGACGCCGAAACACGAGCTCTGGTAGGGTCACTAGTCGACAGCTACCAGTTCAAGCAGGACGGTCTTATCAAGAAGACTATCAGTCTGTCGTATAACAATATTACACATCACATAGTATCTTATTACACTATCGAAGATGTCAAGAACGGTAATTTGATGCGACCAAGCGAGACGTTCTTGCGAGGATTTCCGCCCCGGGCCGAGCTCATCCAGAACAGCAACTTTCGAGCACCGGTTGACGACAACGACATCTTTGTCATGCCCGACGACCCGCGTTTCGCTGGTTACGATCCTCGAGCATACGATGATGGCAGGTACATGATGCAAGGCATCTACACGAATACAGTCCCGAGATCGATGTCGGTGCCCACGGTGCCCAGCGTGCCCGGCCTTCACATTGGATACACAGCGCAATACGCACCCCAGAACTACGCGGTTTCCCAGTCGATAGCAACGACCATGCCTTCCACAGCTCATATCCCGGCCGGCTACGCTCCGCCGTCTGCCCAATCTTATACATACGACCAAAATTCACTGTCGTCAAGATATGGTTCACAGGATTCGAGCTATCTGTCTGGTGGTCCTGTCCCCAATTCTCTTCGAAGACACACGTCCGTGTATGGTGCGAACGGCAATAACCAGCACTCTTTTACTACCCCGGCTCTCCCAAGAAGCCAACTGAGTAGCAGCGTATTGCCGAGCAATGGTGACGCCAACCACAGCCTTGGCAGTGGCTCTTTCAGCACTGGCGCGGATATCTATGGAACTCAACCCAGCTCAGGGAGCTCCAATCACCATCTGTCATACGATTCGAACTCGGCAGCTCCTAATACCAGTTCATACACATCGCAGAACTCGGCATCATCTTCTTTTGATGGGTTGCCACATTCGCAGAGTGCCACAAGCTCATCTGGTCCTGTACAACCCGCCACGGACTACGACGGCTCGATCTCAACTACGAATGGTACGACAGGCTTTCACTCGACGAGTGGCGGAGCAACTCCAGATGAGCTCATCCCACCCCGGGCTAGTGGTTCTGAATGGGGCAACAGCAGCTTTTCTGGTTATCAGCATTAGTAGTCTCGTTCACGCTTCGTATGTATTTGTACACCTCATACAGCGTCTTTTCTTGTTTGGGTTCTTCTTTTACTGCTTGACTTTTTCTTATTTTTACCTGTTTACTCGAGTCCTGGTGGACTTGGCATTCCTGGCATTGCGGCAACCCCCCAAAAATTATCATGGCTGTGCATCGGATGAGGGTTTACGCATCGGGAGGCGAAACAATAATGGCAAAACGGAGTTTCTGGAGTTATTCGGGCTTTGAGCGTTATTATCAAGAAAAGAAAGAAATCTCTCGGGGTTTGGAGGACGCGTGATCCACAACTTCATGCATGTGTGAATTAGACCTGGAGAATTGATGCTTTGGTAGTTGATGCTTTGGTAGTTGGTTATGAGTTTGCGGGTGCGGTATTACCCCCGTCTAACACGTTGGCATTTATGGTTATGCAGTATAATCAAGATGATTTCTTGTCCCTTTGGACGCTATAATCGACAGTTTGAAAGACGTGTGTTATTTTCTGGAGCCAATATGGGCATCTACTTTCAGAGACCAATTGTGTTGCGTAAGAGTTGCCCAAAAATCGGTTGATCTCCGAGGACACACTGGCTCTACTCCCAATAGTTGATGAGTTCCGGTAGTTCTTGTCCACACTCGCTTGGTGTTACTGATTACAGTGCTCTGCTGGTTCTCTTGTCACTTAAGCCATGGAATCCGTGGGCCGTATTTTGAGGTGAGGCCAAGAGAGGAGAGGAGATGTGGTAGTGAGTGGAGGAGTGCAGTCAGATTGAGACTATGCTGCTTCGTGCATACATTCATTACCGTTAGTACATTCAGCCCAGACTACAGACAAAGCCAATACTCGTTGTAGATGCTGCAGGAATACGGGCTAACTTGACCAGGATCATGTCTGGTGGAGAGTACGACGAGATACTGGGAAGTCTTTGTCAACATTCCAGACATGTGCTAGCGCATGGGGACGAACCGATTGGACGAGCTTGGGTACTCGACGTACCTGCGCATATGTTGTCGGTATATGAGTAGTCCGCCCATTCAAATTCTGCCGAGAGACCCAGCATATGTGATTAGCACCCGTAACTACCTGATACAACACCATCAGCAGAGCAGTTGGTGGTAATAGTTAGCGTGGTAGCACGGTAGTGATAGCAGTAGGTTGGCCCCGAACATGACTTTGAGACTGATCAATTTGAGGTACAGCAGGGCCTACATGGTACAGATGGCTGCAATCCGTTAGTATTGACGTGGTTGTAGTTAACATCCCTGCCTGACTACTTCAATGATAGATGGCCTACATAGGTACCTGTGCCATCAATATCCATACTACCTACCTACTTGAATTGCATGAGATATCACTAATGACGTGCAGACTCAGCCCACCAGACTCGGCCAGCCCAGCTACATTAGCCAGCCAGTCAGTTCAGCAAGCACTCTTACAACACATGCGTCAGTGAGCGAGTGGCTTGGGAGCCCCCCTCCCCCCCAATCCGTTTCTCTCCCTACATTATCCTTCCCCCTCTCTTCTGCTCCACCTGTTTCTGCCGTCATTGGCAACAACAGCCAACAATATGACTGGACTTGAATGTAATCCTGACGATGGAACTAGCGTATTTGCGGACTTGATGTTGGAGAATGGGCTAAGGCGGGCGGGGGAGGAGGAGAGGGATAGGCTCTTATGATTTGTTGAGGTTTACTTACCTACACGGGCAGATTATACATGAATACTACTACTAGGCATGTAGGCTACAGTCCGGTCCGGGGAAGAAGCCGAGTAGATCATCAGGTTCCATTCACCTGCTTCATCGTTAATGAGAAGAACCACCCAAAGTACCTCGATTATCGTTATGCGGCAAGGGAATAGTTGGAATACAAGTGTGTCTAAGCAAAGCAGCCACAGCACGAGATAGCGCTTTGCACATTAGAGCGGAGGACTTGACTAACTTAGATCCCCATCACGTACCTGGTGATTTGAGCTTGGGTGGCTTGTATTTCTCTCGACTCAAGGTACTTGGGTTACTTATGAGATACGTAGATCAAATATCTCCGGTTGGATCCTGCAAGATAGCATCGGACTCGGATGATTTTCAATCACTAGAGATTCTAAGAATCCAACTAAACCTACTGGAGTAGGCAACAATAAGAACAACAGGAAGTGGCTGCCGATATTTTGACTTTTGGTCTACTACTGCGCGAACTCCGTGCACGAGTCGCCGATTCCACACTGTACGGCAGAGAAGGAACTCGCCTACGCTGGTTGGCTGATTGGCCACTTGGCGGCGAGCTTAACCGATTTGTTGCAGAAGCCAAAAAAAAAAAAAAAAAAAAAAGTCCAAATCCTCCGAAAATCTTCACCCATTTATCTACCTACCTACTGCTACCTACCCATTGATGCCTTTCACCTCAGCTCCCTCGCACGAGCGTATGCCACATGCCAATTTGATTGATTTGCCAATGTCATGCAAGCTCCAGGGAACTGATACTACCACCCGACTGTAGTACTGCTACTGGACACAGTACGACTACCACTGCACAGCTAGGTACGTATGCAGCTACACTCCACACCTGTTGTTCACTACCTACCTACCAACCAAGCCTACCTGCTACCTACTGCACATTTCACCCGCCCACCCACCAACAAAACCGACCACACACATTGAAGATCTACAGTGCCTACATGCCTAGTAGCCGTTTCGGAACCTCTACCCGTGACTGTCCCAGAGATAGACTTTGGCAAAGTCCCAGCTAACATAAGCTGCAGGAGCTCGACGCTGCCCCGTCCCCATCCATCCATCTCCTTGGGAGCTTGCTGGTATCTTTGTCTTGTCCTTGTCTTTGTCACTGGGCTTGAGGGGGCGGTTGCAAAGCCAAACTCTGCCAAGCACCGAGTCGGGCGTCTCCGTCGCCTGTGTCTTTCTCCCTCAACTGTCTTGCTGCTGCTACTACTGCTGCGCCTCGGCCGTGTCTGCCTGCTCCATTGGCGCCGGTGATTAACCGTCCTATCACAAAGCATAGCAACGGCGCCCCGAGAGAAGGCAGCCCTTGGGCAGGCTTAGCTACGCCATTGCCCTTGATATCATCAACTGTTTTCTCCGGGCCCGCTGCATTTCCACCGAGGGCTTCGGGCATTGCCGTTGAGGCACTTGAGCCTTGCTGGCGGAGGAGTATCATTGGCTGGCTTGTTGGCTCGGATTTAGGAGGTGGAGCGCGAAGAGCAAACGACGAGACGATTACACTGCACGTGAGCAGGCTTGAAGTCCGTTCATCATGGCTTCCCCAACATTGTCCTGCGGCGGCGCCCGCTTTGCGGTTGCCAGGCTGGCCACTGGCATGACTGTGCCATCACTGAACTCTAATCGAGCACGTTTGGTGTCGGATCCGAGGGGCGCGCCTGTCAGCCTGAGACATGCGCAGTCGATCCATTATTTCTCGTCTGCCACTGTTTTGCGGCGTCTGTCGAGACAGCGATCCCAACACGAACTGGCAGCTGACCGGGCTTCGGAGCAAGCAGCAGAATGCATTGCAGCTCGTACTGCCACCGCCAGCAGCAGCATCGGTCCCGGTATGACTCACCTGGACGTGCCTAGTCTTGCTGTGAAGAGACCCATCTATGGCATCATGAGGAACACCAGCCTATGTAGACATTTCTCATTTAGAACAAGTTGTCTGGAGCGCGATGGCAAAGGCCCCAAAGAGCAGTACGTACACACACCCTTTTACACTAAACCCCGATATACCCAATGTCCATGCCACTGTACTCGCTTGAATACCAAAGAAGAAAACACTGCAAAGTCATGGTGGACTTGTGATTATTTGTTGGGAAATTCCTCTGCCCGCCAATTACACTTGATCAGGTTGTCTTGGCTCACTAGCTTGGCACCCAGTTGGGATCAGATGAGGACATTTCGTGAACATGACATGATCTATCGAGGGACAAATATACTGTCCAAAGTCGCTAATGCTGTAACAATAGAGGTCCGGAAACGGCAGCGGGTGTCACTTCGACCTCTGCGATTCGGAAAGTCCTTCCCAAGGCTCTCGGGTCTGCACTGACGCCACATGAGAATATATACACAATTCCAAATTTATTGACATTTAGCCGTATCATCGCCTCCCCATTCATTGGTTATGCCATACTTCACGATGCCCACGCCTGGGCACTGGGCCTATTTGTCTATGCTGGCGTATCGGATCTCCTTGATGGATGGATCGCACGTCGGTGGAAGTTGCAAACCGTCGTTGGCAGCATAGTCGATCCCATGGCTGACAAGATGCTAATGACAATTCTGACCGTGTGCCTGGCTGCCAAAGGTGCATTGCCCAGTAAGTGGAAATCTTCTATACTCTAGACCTTGGATATTGCCGATCTTGGGTTTCAACCCTGCCCCTGTCCCGGTGTGTGCGCGCGCGGCAAGCGATGAACCATGCTGACCCCGAGTCAAAATTGCCCAGTCTGGCTGGCAGGTATCATCTTGGGTCGGGACGTTGGCTTGGCCATATCGGCCATCTACTACCGTTGGATTTCGCTCCCGCCGCCGAAAACATTCACAAGGTACTGGGACTTTAGCCTACCTTCAGCCGAGGTCCGTCCAACAACAATCAGCAAGTACAACACTTTCCTCCAGCTTGCCCTCATGGGATCTACCGTGGTGGCGCCACTGGTGACCGGCATTGAAGTTGGGCCAGCATTGATTGGACTTCAGTAAGTTATACCAGCACTGCTCCCGGACCTTGTATAATCCCAGCTGGGGTCTCCCCCGCATCATTTAGTACCCTCAAGCCTCGGGAGCTCCCCCACAGCATCTCAGCCTCGCCGCTCCGCTTGTAATAAGGTCTCTGTGTGATTAGAAACATTGCGGTTTCCAACCACATGTGATCATGGGCATGATCCACTTCTCTTACTGGTCCATTTACGACTCATCTCGAGAGGGCGCCGCCAGTCGTGCTAGAGTAAGGCTAACGGCTTTGACAGATACATTGTAGCTACTACAACCATCTGGAGTGGTCTGAGCTACGTTTTCAGCAAAGATGCAGTCAAGATCTTGTCGGATGCCAAGAGCAAAGACAATGCAGCCAATGAGGACAAGTCTCGCGAGCAATGACGGATCTTATCTTTAGAAACCATGAAGATCACGCGTGCATCAGCCACTTCTACAGTGGCTTGATACAAATAGCAATGCGGCTCCGCTTGTAAAATTAGAACGAGACATACATGCAACAAAATAGGCTTTCCGACCATTCTGCCGTCGCGAGAGAGGCAAGCAGATTCTAGAGACAGTCGTCGCCCTTGTATTATACGAAGAAAGAACGACATGCTCCCACGCTTGCATGCTCGCTTATCAACAACTCGCATTTTCACTATAGGCCACAAAAGATATCTCGCGTATTGCCCGATCTGCAAGGCATGAGCGGGGACGCGGAGTTGATTGTGTAACCTTTGCAAGCCATGAGTTCACTCTTGATTCAGCCTTTTCAATAGATGCGGACAAGGGAATGACGATCCTGCAAGCGGAACCTTTGCCGATGTAATTGGTAAGAGATGTGCTGCTCAGCATTCTTGGTGACGGATGGGAGGCTTCTAGATCTGCCCATACACATGACTAGTGTAGCGGTTCCTTGCTTCCTGAAGAATATATTGACTGTCTTGTCTCAATTCTCACTGCATATTCTCTAACCCGATTGAATTGTTTCAGAAATCCCATCTGTTGCATGACTCCTTGATCCCATTATATCCTGGCCAATGTGGTACAACCACTCTTGCCGTCCCGATGTGTATATGCCTGCTGCTCTTCCCTGAACCCGATAAGGTTTTTCTTGGTGTGCATGAACGACGGACGGCACGGCACCGACATGACGGAGGCAATCTTCAAGTAAGCATGCCGACTGGGCGGCAGGCAACAAACCCGACTGACCAGCTCTTTAGTATTGAATAAACATACTCGGATCGACAAATATTTTATTGTTATCATCTCAACAGGAAAGTAAACTCCAGTGTCGACGATCAGAAGGAGGAAAAAAAAAGAAAAGAAAAAAAAGTCGGCATAGGGCCGAATCTCGGTGTTGATTACCTAGGTACGTGACTTGGGAAACCCCAATTCCGCTCCGTTTTTCTTTTCCCCTCCCCTTCATGGCGTGGCGTCAAGAATAATCAACGATGATCGGCTGCGTATCAAAATTTTTTTTTTTTCCATCGGGGCTGAGACATCTGCATCGTTGTCACATAGCCAAAAAAAAAAAAAAAAAACGAAACAAGTAATTTCCGACGAACTTTCTATTGGTCG
>NW_006917100.1:1298172-1324147 GCF_000516985.1 Pestalotiopsis fici W106-1
GAGAGAGAGAGAGAAGGGGTCCAGACAACCAGGCGGCTTTTGATCTTCGCTCATGCCATACTCGTGCTCTTTGTTTTTCTTCTACTTTTCCCGTTTTCTTAGGCTCGCTTACAGGAAGATTACAAGTACGTTACGGTTTTTCTTTCCTTTTTTTTTTGGCCCCCCTGTTGGGAGAGAGAAATATTCCCAAGGGCAGATGATCGCGGATAACACGTACCTGTACAATAGAATTCAAGTTATCTCTGTGCATCGATTTAAGCAGGCAGTAGATAGGCAGCCCAGCACCGGTCCGACATTCCAACCTGCCGGCTTCTTTTTTCTTCATGCCCACCACCAACCGGATGGTGCATTTGCTATAAGGTGTTTCCTTTGGGTTATGTCCATTGAAGAGAGAAGGACAATCTTCGGTTCATGTAAATCCTTTCTCAGGGGTACTAGTCGTGCCTGTCGGTCAGTACTGTAGGCAGATTGTCCGGCACAGCCACCCACCGATCAATCGGGCATAAGAAGTGGCATTGATATGTGCCCCCTCCCTACCGCCAGCGTCTGTGATTTTGCCCACCGAGGCGTTCTTCCGGGACAGTAGGCCAGATCCGATCCGGGGCCTACGCGATATCGGCAGGGGAAACGTGAAGGAATCCGTGATCCTTGAGGAAGGAAAAGCTAGACTCCGTACAAGGACCATCATGATGCCTGGGCTTTGCTCTTACCCATATGTCGAGAAGCAGGACAAAAAAAACCCTCGTGATCCTGTCTTGCCGTGCTTGAGATATGAGGCTCTACTCGACATTCCTATACTGTCTCTTTCCAGCTTCGTGTCTCTTACATCTCGAACACTGAATAGTAAGTGTAAAAGACGTTAGAAGTCTTATCAAATTTGTTCAGACTTTAAGGAACTATGACACGTAGATTTATCGACAGGCTCGAGAATATTGTTGGCAACAACACTTTTGAACCGAGCGATAGACCAGCACTTGCATTCATGTTACTCTCCCCGTTGTTTGTTTGAGCCTCTCTGTGAGCAACGTGTTGTTGTGATTGTCTTCGCTATACATTTCCATGAAAGTTACTGTCCTAGCTAGCTTTGATACAAACATCCAGTATCGTAAACAAGGCCCTGGATCGAATCTATGAGATAGTGAGATCCGAGTGTAAATGTCTAAATGGTATCATTACGCTGATGAACAATGTCGTATATGCTAGCCCGCCTCTTATATGATTACAAGCCTTGCGTCGAGACAGGCTGTACTTGTATATACATTCTTTATCTTACACAATATCCGGGGATGAGTGGCCGTAGTCTTGGCATGTCTACGGCAGCTCACTGCTCCTAGCCTCGGCATCCAAAGTGTCAACCTCCTTACCCAGAGGCGCCATCTCGTCGCGCCCCTGCATGACCTCCTTGAATTTTTCGCTTCGAGTGACGAAGCCGAGCAGCCTTACGCAGCCAGCTGGCGTCATACCTTCGATTCGTCTGGCTTGGCCCAGGCTTTCCGGCCGCGTGGCGTTGAGCACGGCCTTTTCGTGAAACGACAGCCCGAAGATGCTATCATAGTCCAGATCCACGGGCAGCTGAAGAGACTCATCCCTGGTAAAGAGCGCCTGCTCCGTCTTTTGCATGGCGACGTACGGCGCGTAGACGGCCTCAATGGCCACCCGAGACTGGATGTGTGCCGAGTAATTGTCGATTTCGGGGAGCCGTTCGCGCAAATCAGAGAGCTTGACGCCCGCGAGCCGTAGAATCTCTAGAGCAGAGCGGGGTTTCGTGTCTAGTCTCGCCTTGAAGCCCGCAGCTATCCAGTTTGGGGCCGTGAGCGAGTAATTTTGGAGCGTAGCAGTCAGCTCTTCCGCCTCGGCCTTGGTGTCACGGAAGTGAGACCAGCGCTTGTCGCTCACCACACCCCATTCGCGGCCCATCTCGGTGAGGCGCAGGTCTGCATTGTCGGCGCGATGTGACATGCGGTACTCGGATCGACTGGTGAACATGCGGTACGGCTCCGAGACGCCCTTGGTGATGAGATCATCAATCATGACGCCAATGTACCCATCGGCACGTGTCAGCGAGATTGGAGCTTTGCCCTGCGCGGCACGACCGGCATTGATACCTGCAATGACACCTTGGCCTGCTGCCTCTTCATAGCCCGTCGTTCCGTTGATCTGGCCAGCGAGGTAGAGACCAGAGATGGCTTTGGTTTCAAGTGAGGACTTTAGACTGCGCGGATCCACGTAGTCGTATTCTACCCCATAGCCTGGCTGCACCATCTCAACATTCTCGAGGCCCGGAATAGTGCGCAGCAGTTGCTCCTGTGCATCGGCCGGAACTGTCATGGATAGGCCGTTGGGGTAGATGAGGTCGCTGTCAAAGCCTTCGGGTTCGAGCCAGACTATATGGCGCGGCTTCTCGGGAAATTTGATAATCTTGGATTCAAGTGAAGGGCAGTATCGTGGGCCCCTGACGCTCTCGCGAATATGTATCGTCTTATCTAGGTTTGCGCGTACCACGTCGTGCGTCGCATCGTTTGTGTATGTAGCCCAGCACAAGAGTTGGTCTTGTACCGAAACTGCTTCGTTGAGATAACTGAACGGATTTGGTGGATCGTCTCCTCTTTGCTCCTCCAGGATACCGTAATTGATGCTGCCCTTGGCCAACCGCGGCGGCGTTCCAGTCTTTAATCTGCCAAGCTGAAATCCGGTCTCCTTGAGCGATTTGCTCAGTCCAAAGGTCGCTTGTTCGCCTATCCTCCCGGCTGGGTATTTTTCCAGGCCAATATGTATTTCACCGCCCAGGAACGTTCCTGTTGTAATGATGATCTGCGTAGTGGGCAGAACCTCTCCCGATTCCAACCTCACGCCCGTGATCTTACTCCTGGGCTTTCCGCTCGCCGGGTCCGAATCTGCGCCAACCACGATATCGCTGACACTGCCGGGTATAATGCTGAGGTTTGGGTATGCCTCGAGCTCTTCACGCATGTGCTTCTTGTAGAGAGCGCGGTCAATCTGCGCGCGGGGCCCCCAAACCGCGGGGCCCTTCTTCCGGTTTAGAACTTTGAACTGGACACCGGCCTTGTCAATGATACGGCCAGCGACGCCATCGAGGGCGTCAATCTCGCGCAGGATGGTGCCCTTGCCGATACCGCCAAAGGAGGGGTTGCAGGAGCAGACGCCCAGGTTGTCGAGCTTGGGCGTGATGAGCGCGGTACGGGCGCCGGACCGGGCGGCGGCGGCGCAGGCCTCGGTGCCGGCGTGGCCTCCTCCTACGACGACGACATCAAATGCCCTGCAGATTTTAATTTCTCACGTCAGCGAGCACGTTTCGCATAAAGTGTCGTGGTGCTGGTGCTCGGCAAGAAGGAAAGGGTGTCTTTTTTTTGCATACCTGGCGTCTTGCGCGACTGAGGCGAATCCCTTGCGCCGGAGAAAAAATCGCCTTCGGGCAATAATTGTAGGCCTACTCAGGCCTCGCGGCGCCCACACCTTTTGCATCGTGGATCGCGATCGATACAAGCGAGGCGGCAGGAGTTGGGAGCTAACTTGCGCGCCGCGACCACTGTTATCGCCACGGCCTCGCGGTTGATTGTAGATCAGAAGTTCTCGATTAGATTTATTTTATGCCGGCCATAATAGCGGACGCTATTCGGCAGGCGGTAAGCGCATATTTATTAGAGGTAAGCGGTGTGCTTTATATAGTGCCTCCCTTACCTAATAGGTACCCAACTATGCCCCCTATTGACTTGCCCTTCATATAAAATACCGTCATTTATTTGACCCTGCTTACACCAATGCAATATGTTTGGATAAGACGGGAAGTACAAATGGTTCATATCTTCAGTTCATCGCTGCTATCATCATTATTTGTTGAATTAAATATATGCGTATATAGATCATCACCTTCTACCTATCTCCTTTCGCAGCCTTCCAGCAACCGTTGTAGGAGGAGGTTCCGGCCAAGATGACACAGCATCATCCACTTCTTCCAAAAAGGTTGCAGCATTATGTATCGCAGTGCCACCTAGAACTACTCGAACACCCGGAGAAGAAGCATTGATGCCCGCCACCATCTTTGCCTCTTCGTAAGTTGCACCTCCTATTATAAACACCACAATATCTTGGGGCTTGTCTCTCGTAGTCCCGCCGCCCTCGACAAACGGGTACTGTTGTTCTCGTAATCTCCCCTTGATCATGTTCTGTAGCGTAGTCTCTAGATGAGGCGAGTGTTGCGTGTAGACGTTTTCGACTCCCTTGAGGCCTTTGATGCCGCGGGCTCCCGAGAAAATGCCACCGGGCTCAAATATATCTGTGATTCCACCGGCAGCTTGGGTTTGTTGAAGGGAACCATGATATATCAGGAGTTTTGCCACCAGGTCTGCTCTTCGCGGCGAAACACCGCCTGCTGCTGTCAAAAGGTCCACCAGCATGGGCAGTTGATTCGAAGGATTTTTCTCGTATCGAAGAGCATAGAGCGCTACCAGACCTACTTTTGCATCTTCCGAGACTTGTATGTTTTGAATCAACTTCTGAACGTTCTGTAAAAATGTTAGTCATATATGTTACAACGACTATAATTATTCCCATTGCATACCTTGAGATCTGTGGCATGATTATCATTGCATGCTAGGCTCTGCTCGACCTCGCTGACTTCCAGCAAGTTCTCTGAACCAACCCTCCGACTCAGCTCAGAGACTAGAGTGACATGCTTGCTAACGTTTCCAGACAGTTTTCGGAACTCGGGGTATTCCTCAATGAAGCGCTTCATGTCCGTGATGGACTCAATGTTTGCATTGTTCTTTGTCTTTGACTGGTATTGCTCCACATAGTCCTTGATGTTACCGCCTAGGTCACCAAAGTTGAGATACATGTTCTTCTTGAAGAAGGGATCTTGGTCGGCTGAAAGGACAATCTCTTTGAGCTCAGGGCGGATCTCTGGGACGTCTCCGAGATCAACACGTCCATTGTTGATACCCAATAGGTGGTGTACCATTGCCTGGTACGTCCATTGATGCAGGAGTGGCGTGGCTGGGTCCTCTCGCCTATCCAATATGAGCAATATTGGCGGAGTGTCAACCTTTCGGAAATCAAAGAGCTGCTCTTCTTGTGTTATGTTGTATCTGACTTCTGTGGCCAATTTCTTGGCCAACAAACTGTTTTTCTCATATCTTATGAGGGGTTTCTTCTTCAATGATAGGAGTACGGCCATCAAACCTTCAGTGGTCCTCTGGAGAGAGTCGGTGTTCCACATGTCTGGACTTCCGCTCCATATCCGCTGTTGTGGCAGTGTCAAGTTGAGCGTGAACAAATCTGGGTTGATGACCAAAAAGTCGGCAAAATGCTCCTGTACGGCCTTGACCACCTCATGATCATCGGCTTCGGCCAAGCGCTCCAGTGCCGACTTCTTGACCACGTTGCTAAAGTACAGGTAGTACTCGCCGTACTTGGGCTCTCGCAGCTCGTCAATCAGGAACTGGATAGAGTCCGCGGATGGCCTCACGAAGCAGAGGCACCTAAGATGGCGCATCTTCTCCCTGCTCTGGTTGTCGAGGCGGTCGATGAGATAGACCTCGTGGTTGAGTAGTGACGACTGTGTGATGGCGGTGGAGACAATAGAGACGGTGTCCTTATCCAACAAGAGGATCTTCATCTTTGCGGATGCGCCCGCCGTGGCGCTGTCTCCGGCCGACACCATCTTGCTGATGTAGCCGGAGACGGCTTGAACCACATCCATATTGGCTGATGGGAAGTTCGTGATGTTGCTGTAGACGCCCCGGATTTAGTAGTTTGGCTGTGTGTGTGTGTGTAGGTCGAATCAGGTAGACCACGCCATCATCATCCCAGGGACTTCTGGCAGATTTGCGCAAGTTCCCCTGCACAGACGGACAGATGTGTGAAGACAGGATCACGTGTTTCTTTTGTGTCGTGTTAACAGGAAGACGGTTTGTACGTTTAGGTAGACTCGACACGGCAACATTGATTGGCGCTGGGGCGGCACAGCGTTACCTCCAGCTCCAGGTAGGCAGTCGTCAGCGGTCGAGGCCCGTGCCAATTGGCTGCTCTAGGGAGTCAGGGATGGCGCTGCATAACGTCGCTGGGCCCCTTGTTGGCGTACTCTAATTACTGAAACCCCTGCCTCAGCTACAGAAGACGTCACGTCACACACCGGCGATAACGATAAGCAGCAGCCAGCTCTGGAAATTGTAAGTAGTAGTGTAGAATACCTACGTACCTACGTTAGCTACAGCTTCAACTCTCGTCATTACACACGAGCGATACTCCAACATACCATAACAAATTCACCATGAGGTCTTGCTAAGACAAGCCCCATACGGCAATCAATCAATCTGTTGACTGGCGCCTACGTCAGTCGCCGCCCTTTAAAATGGCTGCCATGGACATGTGCTCGACAAAGCCAGAGCCTACGTATGCTTCTGCCAAAAAACCCCCCCACCAACCACACACTCGACCACACTAATGACTGACGGCTGCTGTATAGATTGTCATTTACTCAAGGCCTTATAGTCGGCCAGCTCTCGGTCGTCCTTCTCATAGCAGCATTTATAAAATTTTTCATATTCGGCGATCCTCCCTCGCCAGAGGTCACGGCCCAAATACGAGCGACTGAGCGACGGGAGCGCTCCCTGGCGCACAAGCAATCCCTACTTACCCTCCGGACCGACAACCCCAGAGAGCCTCAGCGGACACTGAACAAGAAGAAGTCGAGCATACTGCGAAACCCACCTACGCTGACCATTGGCTCAATCCTGAACAAGACGTATTACAATGTGGACAGCCACCAGCCCGAGTCGCTGGACTGGTTCAACGTCCTGATTGCCCAGACCATTGCGCAGTTCCGCAGCGACGCGCAATATGACGACGCCATCCTCACGTCGTTGACCAAGGCCTTGAATGGGACAAGCCGCCCCGACTTCCTCGACGAGATCAAGGTCACGGAGCTGACGCTGGGCGAGGACTTTCCCATTCTGAGCAACTGCCGCATCATACCCGTCGACGAGGATGGCCTGAGCATGGACTCGGGGCCCGGCGTAGGCAAGCGCTTCGACCCCAACAGCTCGCGGGCCACGCGGGAAGGAGCCCGGCTGCAGGCCCGCATGGACGTGGACCTCAGCGACATGATCACCCTCGCTCTCGAGACCAAAATCCTGCTGAATTACCCCAAGCGGCTGACCGCCGTGCTCCCCGTCGCCTTGGCCGTCAGCGTGGTGCGCTTTAGCGGTACTCTGTGCATCTCCTTCATCCCTAGCAACCCTTCGCAGTCGACTCCCACCATGATGGCGTTCAATTTTCTGGACGACTATCGGCTGGATCTGTCGATCCGCAGCTTGGTGGGTAGCCGGTCCAGGCTGCAAGATGTGCCCAAGATTGCTCAGCTCATTGAAGCGAGACTGCACAAGTGGTTCGATGACAGATGCGTCGAGCCCAGGTTCCAAGAGATTGCACTGCCCAGCCTGTGGCCACGAAAGAAGAACACGCGCGGCGGAGACGACGGGCTCGACGGGAACATGGCGAGCATTGGCAAGGGCAAAGGCCGGGAGCTCGGTCGGGACCTGCGGGAAGAAGCAAGAAAGGAGGTTGAATCTGAAATCGGCAGTCGACCGGATCTAGTTCCCGAAGCAGGCAACTTGCGGTACCGCAGAAGGAGCAGAATGGACAGCGTTGGGCAGATGAGCATGCCGGGGAGCTTACCAGGCATGACTTTAGATCTACAACACTAGAAATATGATTATACCTGGAGAATAAATTCCACTCAATAAAGACAAAAAAAAAACAGTTAAATTCCGTCATTGGCACTTTCATCGTCCGTCTCTGTGTTACAAACAAATACTGCATTATCTTGTCTAGCTGGGATTGTCAAAAATGGAATCTCAGTTGCTGTGGCTTTCATTTAATTTGGTCTTCACCGCCATACCCATTCGCAACGATTACAAGAGATCTGTCGATCATGTCATTACTACGGCTCGTCTCAAAAAAATATCTATCGCTCCTGTATTTTTGTGTATCCACCATGCTAAACCCAGCGCTGAAATCAAATGCTCATGATGTTTTTTCAAGATGTATATGCGAAGTTCGATCCTCGACAAGCGAGCCAAAACTCTCGGACAACTTGGTTCGTCGCCCGGCCTCCTCTCAGACTGGACTCCATGTCAGCATTCCGCCCCTGTATTTTTGCTTGACCACATCTATGGAAGCACTTACCTAATGACTTTCTTCAAGAACAGAGCTTTCTCATCATGTGAAACCTTATCACTAGGGAACGAGGCATCGTTTAGGGCAGTCTCTAACCATTGCTTGGCATGCGCATGTTGGACGACGAGTTTCTTGAGTGGATCGCTAAGCTTATCGAGTTCACTCCGAGCGGCTTTGCCTCCAATGTTCTGAATGAGCGTATGCGCCAGGATAGGCCCCAGATGTACAATGGCACTGTTGATTCCTGCTTGCGTATCCTCGGTGGGCGACTTGAGTGTAATAAATGTGGTCTGTAACAAGTCAGTTGAAGGAAGGCTGATCAGTGGTCAAACAACGTACCCAAAATTCTGCCGCTGCGGCCTTCGGTAGAGGTTCGTTCCCATTTAGTAATTTAATTGCGAACATGAACAAATACTCCAGTAAGCTTGTAGGTTGGAGCTGGAGAAAGACATCCGGTGCTTTGGTCATTGCTTTCTGGGAAAACTCTATACCATACTGAGCTAATTCGGGCTCGTTTTCAGGTTCTATTCACGTCAGTAGTGATCGTACATGAGTTCGTTGGGGATATGCAGGGAGGTATACCTTGAAGCTGATACAAGAGTCCAACAACCCACGGGAGCAAGTGAGCAATGATCTGCGGAACCTGTGACTTGCTGGACCCATTGGAAAGAGATGTTACAAAGACACAGGCTGTACTAATAGCGGAGGCCACGCGGTGATTCCATGAACTTGTGATGAACTCCACTACGGTCTGTGGCGGAAATACGAAAGGTCCGGCATCCGTTTCTGAGAACCCCGCCTTCAGAATCGAACAGATTACGTCCTAAACACGATCATGTTAGCTTTGCTCAAGGACCATGACAATGGCGATAATCTCAAATAGGCTTACTAAGACTTCGGTGCTATTGCCGAACTCGTCCTTAAGACGGGCCAAGATTCCAATAATATCCTGCTGTATCTGCGCAAGTTCTGGCGAAGAGGAAGAAGGCAAAGATGAAGTTTGCTCGTCATCAAGATCGACATATGATTCTGTTGGAGATTGAAGGCCTTTAGCGCTCCCCAAAAGGCATCGAAGTGCTCTGATGGCGATTTGCAGCGCGACTTCATATGCCGTAACGGGAGCTGCTGGGCGTTGAGCCGCATCGAATGCTCGAGCGACCGCCGGGTCATTCGGGTCCAGCTCTGCATTGTAGCTTTTGAGTTGCAAAGCCTTCTCTACATCCACAGCAACAAGCACGAGGAGCCGGCTAAAAGCGTGTGCTCGGGATCCATCCTCAGGTAAAGCTTGAATGATTGATGCAATAGCCCCAACGATTCGCTCTTCCGCCAATGAATCCAAGGTCTGACTGTTTCTGAGAGATTCATATTGGCCAAGGAAAGCATCAACTTCGGACGTGAGCACTGATCGGCAGGATGAGCACAGCTTATATATGGATTTGGATGAGGGACCTGCCAATGGTAGATCACCCACGGCACTGAACAAGAGGTTCAGCGCAGCCGGGAGGTACTCGGAGTGGCGTGCAAAGTAGTCCGAATATCTTTCAATCAAAGACAGGCAGGTTTGTCTGGCTCTCACGGGCACCACGGAATGGCCTTGGCGGAGGAGATCAAAAAGCTGAGAGCCAAACACCTTGCTTAGAATTTCATCACAGCTGGTAGAATCTGAGACGCAATCGGAAAGAGAGCCTAGACAGAAGGCAGCAGCTTCAAGTTCAGCCCATGCGGTTGCAGAAACTCCCTGCAATGTCAAGTCCACAAATAAGGATATGAGTGGTTGTCCGGAAATGGTGAAGACAGACTGCAGAAGGTCAGATACGTCCTTACGGGCGTCACCAAACCCAACACGCTCCGTGGAGTCCCATGAATTGTACACATCCAGGGCCGGATATTGTATCTTCTTCCAGCAATGGGATACGACCTGTGTCAAGTACGACAGGGGAGGAACATTCCAATCTACGCTTTCTTGCGGCTCTGAGTACATATTATCCACCATATTCTCGACAAACTGGGACCAAAACTCGAGCGCCGGTACAAATATTTTGTCCTCGGCAACAGGGTGGCCATCTGCCGTGAGCAAGCCTACGATCGCGGCTAGATACTGCTGTGATCTTGGGTTGGACTTGTCCATAAGCTCGGTGATTTGAGCATCACCAAAGGCGACCATGAGCAGACCGAATTGGACAGAGTCGAAATCAAAGTCACCTTGGAGCAAGTTCTGGTACTTCTCCTGCGACCATGAACTCTCGAACAGGGAATACAATAAGTCGTAATCATCTTGCTTGCAGAAGGTCTGCCAGTTCCCAAGGGTGTCTGTGAGCACCTCGATGGCCGGTTCGTACAAATCAGTGTCTACAATACACTTGATCGTGGGCTGAAGCATTGGCCGCAGATTTGATGTCATTTCCTCATTGGGGACTCGCTGAGCGTACAGTAGCCATGCTTGGAAGCAGCGTATAGACTCTTGTTTGGTCTGGGTATCAGACTGACCAACAACCAGGCACGTCAGCAGTGATGAGAGATCTCCTGCATTTCTCAGCATTCGCTCATGCAGGCTGATGTATTTGGTAGACTTGGGATCAGTCTTTTCCGCCTCCTCTGCCAGCGCTGTGGCAAACCAAACAAGCGCCACAGACTTCTGTGGTGTCAACCTCGCAACCGCATCTTGAACGGGGCCTTGGAGTCGGGCGAAATCACTTTGGTTGTTCTGTAGGCAGAGCAGTACGTGACGTAGACACAAGGGCCATACATGGGAAAAATGGATAAAGTGGGTGACGAGGGCCGAACAGAGCTTTCTGATAACAATGGCTCCAGCGCCGACCTCCAAACATTTCAGTAGCCAGTCGATGAGCTTAATCAGGGCTGAACGGGCATCTTCGTCCTCGAGTGTATCGGTATTCAACTTGACTATGAAGGTCAAGGCACCAAAAAACCTGACATTGTCGGCTTGACGGGAAAGTAAACCTTCAGCAATTTGCCAGCCTTCGGGTGATTTTTGGAGTTTTTGCAGGACCTCTTGGATTTGAGCTATCGTCGAGGATGCATTTTGCTCATAGAGTCTATTGACCAGCTGTTTAGTTGTCAGACTATACTTCATTTGAGGTTTTTTATGAGGTGAGATGTACTGACGTGTTCGACCTCATCGAGGTTACTAGGAGTAGGGATTGGATCCATGGTTGCGTTTGCGTGGAGAAACAAAGTCCATTCTTATCGGAACCGAAACGAACACATCAGTCGTCTGACAGCAGAGAAAGTACGTTGACTGCCTCTAACTTGACGATGCACAGTTTCAGCCAGAGACTGGGCTTGGCTCTCGGTGTAAGCGCGACAAGATGCAGTCACTGGCGGGCTGTTTGAAGCAATCACCAATCTTTTGCGACGATGAGCCTTCTGAAGCTCGGGATATCTTGACTGTTGCTGTGGGAGGTCAGACACAGCAAGACAAACAATGCCCAAACAGCAACAAGGCTCTTCAGACCAGCTTGCGATATCGTGCGACGTGAGACTCTAGAACGGTTCAAGGCGTGCGCCCATGAAGTTTGATTTCTTTTGGAACGTGGTAGCTCTAAAAAGCCCACATGGCAGAACTGGAGCTTTGGCAGTCGATGGAGGGGTAATTGAGGTTGCTTTTACTTAGCCCACTAACACCGGTCCCTCATTATCTGCCCACGACTCAAATAGTGTTAGAAGTAGTGGATACATACTTTTGAGCTACAGTTTCTTCGCATGTCAGTTGCTGCATTGATGGGGCTAATAGCGTACCTCGGAGGGGTCTTTCCTCCAATTAACTCTATAACCTCATACATATTGTATCCATCTTGTTGCGCATCTCTCTGCTTGAGTCGTCCATACTGCAGTCGCAAGAACAACACATTTTATTTTTATAGACTGTATATTTTATTCTCTAGTCTTTTGAGTCTTGACTTGGCTTGTACAAAAGAGGCAACGTTTGCCTCGCCACCTCCAAGGACAACCAGGTTGATCGGTTAGACGCGCTCGCGTGTCACCTTCCTCATTCCCTCCACAGGTGAAGTTGCTGTTGTACATACACCATAGAAAGGCTATTTAGAGGGAAACGGCAAATTCCCGCGAGACCCTCCGCACCTTTTTTCCCATGCGATATCTTCGGCCACCATCGGCCTTGTCAACAATAACCCCCCGATTAATACGCCCTCTTGTCGCTGCGCCTCGCCACCACTTTGCGCATCGTCCCGCGAGCATCATCACTGCGTTCAGACCCTCTGTCGTCGTCCGTAACCCGCATCGCCTATACAGCGTTCCTATACTCGACATGGAGAAGGTGGACACCTCGAGCCGGCTCGCCGAGCTTCGAAAGCTCATGCAAGAGAAAAATGTAGATGTGTACAGTAAGATGGCCAATATACCTCAATTCGGATGTCTCTAGGGACGACAGCTGACCTATGCTGTCAAAGTTGTCCCATCGGAAGACAGCCACTCGTCAGAATACATTGCTCCATGTGATGCAAGACGAGCTTTCATCTCTGGCTTCACTGGCTCGGCGGGAGTCGCAGTCGTCACCTTGGACAAGGCTGCACTGGCTACCGATGGCCGGTACTTTAACCAGGCCGAGAAACAACTTGACAAGAACTGGCTCCTCTTGAAGCAGGGGATTCAAGACGTCCCCACCTGGCAAGAATGGGCAGTCGAGCAGTCCGAAGGCGGCAAGGTTGTCGCTGTCGACCCGACATTGCTGACTAGCGGATACGCAAAGAAGCTGGCCGACAAGATCAAGAAGAACGGGGGCAAGGATCTTGTAGCCGTGACCGACAATCTTGTTGACCGTGTTTGGGCGCAGGGCAAGCCAAGTCGGCCCAACGAGCCAGTCATTGTTTTGGATCAAAAGTACGCCGGAAAAGATGTCAAATCCAAACTGGACGAGTTACGCACTGAGCTGGAAAAAAAGAAACTGCTTGGTTTTGTGGTATCCATGCTCGACGAGGTTGCATGGTTATTCAACCTCCGAGGCAGTGATATCCCATATAACCCAGTCTTCTTCTCATATGCCATTGTCACAGCTGACAAGGCCACACTTTATGTGGATGCGTCCAAGCTCAGCCAAGACTGTCAATCCTACCTAGCTGCGAACAATGTCGACATCAAGCCCTACAATGCCATATTCGAGGATGCCACAACCCTCGGCCAGTCCGCCAAGGCAACCAATGCTCAAGCCTCTGGCGATTCTAAGAAATACTTGATATCTACAAAGGCGTCGTGGGCACTGAAGCTCGCTTTAGGTGGCGATGACTTGGTCGAGGAAATCCGCAGCCCGATCGAGGACCACAAGGCCGTGAAGAATGCCGCCGAGTTGGAAGGAATGAGACAGTGCCACGTTCGTGACGGTGCCGCCTTGGTTGAGTACTTTGCCTGGCTTGAGGATCAGCTCATCAACCAGAAGGCAACCATTGACGAGGTTCAAGCAGCAGACCAGCTGGAGGCATTCCGTGCCAAGAAGGAACGATTTGCTGGTTTGTCTTTTGACACCATTTCCTCGACTGGCGCAAAGTGAGTACTTGGGGAGCTTCGTATCTCTTTTTCTCATGCTAATCATGATCAGTGCTGCCGTTATTCATTACAAGCCAGAGCCTGGCGCTTGCTCCGTCATTGATCCTGACGCAGTCTACCTTTGCGACTCGGGAGCTCAGTATCTGGATGGCACCACAGACACTACCAGGACTCTGCATTTTGGCACTCCAACTGCAGATGAGATTGAAGCATACACTCTTGTTCTGAAGGGTCATATTGCATTGGATATGGCAATTTTCCCAAAGGGAACTACAGGATTCGCAATTGATGCCCTGGCTCGTCAACATCTTTGGGTATGGATTTAACCTCACGCCGCTTGGCCTGCCGTACTAACATGAGCGAATAGCAACAAGGACTTGATTACCGACATGGAACCGGCCACGGAGTTGGCTCATACCTGAATGTACACGAAGGACCCGTCGGCATTGGTACAAGAATTCAGTACTCGGAAGTTGCCCTGGCCGAAGGCAACGTCATATCGAACGAACCTGGCTTCTACGAAGATGGAAAGTTTGGTATCCGCATCGAGAATATCATCATGGTCAAGAAGGCGGAAACGAAACACTCGTTTGGTGACAAGCCCTGGTTCACATTTGAGCATGTAACTATGGTACCATACTGCCGCAAGCTGGTTGACACGAATCTACTTACGCCCGCTGAGAAGAAGTGGCTCAACGACTACAATGACGAGGTCTCCAAGAAGGTTGGCCCACTTCTCCAAGATGACTTGTCAAAGTTATGGCTCGAAAGAGAAACGGGACACTACTAGTACACTGGTTCAGAATCCCCCAATAGTCATCCAACATCGGCTTGATACGGTTTATTAGGTCTAGTTGTAGGTTGACGTCTGCGTCGATATTGCAGCATGGCTGAATAGTATTGCACTATGGTTACAAATTTTGAAACTTCATAAATGCCGACATGGCGAAGAAGAATCCAAAGGACAACTTGAATGCTGGGTCCTTTTCCAAGGCTGCCAAGACGCGCGAGTTTCCTAGTCGTTCCCTCAAGCGTAATTGCTTGGTGAGATCAATGCCGTATCTTGCAGCCACCTGTATCATGTTTAGTACAAAGGGCAGATGAGTATTTGAGATATAGCCTACCTGAACCAAAACAACAGAAACTCCCAATAGGAGTACCAGCGTCTTTGAAAACACGGATATCACAAGGCCACTCAGGAATCCTAAAGAAACGTGTCAGTCTGTCGTCGCCGTATACTGCATATATCGTCACGTGATTAGTTGTAGAGATCTTTAATCCTTACCTGTGATGCTTCCGCCGGACAACTGCTTAATGATTTCAGGGTCGAGACGGTCCTTGGGCGGCGTGGTGGTGGCAGCCTCCCGCGTCGAGGGATGAGGCACGGAGCGAGAATCCATGCGCAGACGCGGCTGTCTATAAGCGAGAACGGAGCCAATGGAAAGACCAATGCCGGCGCCGACTGCCCGGCTGCGAAAGGCAGTCCGCGAAAGTAGGAGTGCTGACATTGTTATTTGGGGGGTCCGGGTGGAAAGGGAGAGTAGACGCTTCTGTATATGTGGTGGGTAATTTGGAGGGGTCGTTTCGCTGACAATCCAAGTTCACTTGACAAGCAGAGATGGTTTAGGAGAAAAAGGAATGACGGGGTCGGAGTTTTTCCCTTCTCTGCAATTGACCCTGAATGTGACACGAGAGAAATGGAGAGACAGAGGAGACAAGCGCTTTGTCATTCAACTCCTTACGATGGATTTAGGAGGATACCTTACCGAAAGCTCCAGCATGGGTGATCCTTTTGGGTAATAGAGCATTGGCACGTTGACGTCAGACGGGGATTCTATTGGGCGGGCCGCCCACCATGCACATAATTGGAACTTGGGGTACTCCGATTATGGGAGCGGGACGGGACCCAAGGCTCAGGGCGGAATCTAGCTCTTGATGCACCACCGTTTCCGACTTTAAGCTTATAAAGAGAGAACCTCGGGTAGATTTGTATATTGCTTTCCCAGTTTAGTGGGCAGCTCTGACCATTGATTGATAAATTGAGATAAAACCTTGTGGATTGCGTGTATTAATATGCGTATTCCATGCACTGCAAGACTTGAACGAGAGAAGTATTACTTCTACTACTAATCTTGACACAGATTACCATCCGGCAAGAAAGCTCCTTCGTTGAAAAGGCCAAATGGAGTTACACATACTCTGGTATCAGTGAATAAAAAGCGACACAACCAGCTGGCCTGCATCAATACGCAAAGGCACAGCTTTTCCCATCCTGAACGCCGGCTGAACCCCTCCCGATACATGCATGCGACACTATGCTTGTACTTGAAAACAAAATAACGACAATATGTGTACACCGTCTCAATGAGTCGTTGCACACTCCCTAGTCTCCCTAGATCATCTCCTGCGCTCCGGGTCCCCAGTAGCACAGGAAATGGCGAGTCTTAGCCAATGCCACCCCAGACGCCACGGATACGCCTGGCAAGCTGAATATCCTTTTGCATAATGGTTACACGCTTGGCGTGTATGGCGCATAGATTCGTGTCCTCGAAAAGGTGTACGAGGAAGGCTTCGGCTGCTTCTTGAAGTGCTTGTATGGCTTGCGACTGCCATCTCATGCCATCGTCTCGCGGCCGGAAAGAAAGGGCAATCTCTCGCACGAGACGGGAGAATGGGAGCTTTCGAATGAGCAGATCGGTGCTGTTCTGCAATTTCCTGATCTCACGCAGCGCCAGCGTTCCAGGTCGGTATCTTCTTCTTCGGCCGGCTGGTACGGGATCTCCTGCTGTAGCGGTTTTTAGTATGAGGCGTCACGGGGGAAGGGCGCGAAATACTGCGTGGAAGAAACTTACGTCGAACTCCCGAGCCTCTCCCTCGTCCAGCGCCGCCCGTGGCAGCTGAAGAGCGTCTTTTTGCTTTCTCCATTTATGTACGCGATAGCTTTGCGACAAGCATTGGGTGCTCAGGCACAGCTTTCCCAGAGAACTGTTTTTTTTCTGGGAGCAGCCAGCCAATGCCGTTACAGGGATTGCGCTTCAGACCAGCGAGGTCATTTGAGCTGTGAGCAGAAAGGCAATGAATATATAATAGAATCTGTGGGCAATTGCGACCAGGAAAAAGTTAGGAGCACATTCCAGTGATGGATTTGGAAGAAATACCGGATTCGTAGAGCTTTCAATTGATTTAGTGAGGGAATGGGGAAAAGGGAGGAATTTAATTGAGTGGCTGGGCGCATCGCGAAACGCGAAAATGCGACCGCGTCACCCCCCGGTCAGTACACTAAAATTTACTTAATTGATTCTCAAAAGCCACAGGCACTTTACGCGCATTTGGCGTTTTACCGCTTTTGGAAGCTCTTAGCGCGTTCAGCCTTGCAGCAGACAGTGGGGTACTTCCCGTCCTGGTATGCAGCCACCCTATTGAGGCTTTAGACGGGTGAGTCGGAGGTATGATGCCGATATCGGATAATTGCACCCCTCTGAGGCTCGAAATGCATGTAACGAGGGGCCTTTAGTCTTGTTTGAATCATTGGCATTCAAAGTGGGCCAGGACATGTCAGTGGTCGCCCGACCCCCAACTAATAAGCTGAGGCCGCGGCGTCGTCACTTCTCATTAGCGAACCGTTGAAGCCAGATAATCCATCGATGAGGACAACTACTGCAACGGATTATTATTATTCATTCTTCAACATTCGTCATTGCAATTCTGTTCTTTGACGTCGAACCCCTCATATTTCCTACATTTACGTCTCAATAACATTCGACATTCGGTCAGCAGCATTCAGTGCTTTCGCATCTGAATTCAGATTGACGCTTCACTCTCCGATAAGCCCGGCCGATTCGATAGCACCATCAGTTTACTGGGCCCGCAGCTATCCGCAACCGCCTCTCACCACCATAATCGAATACCGCAACCATGGATCAGTTGATTCCCGGCGAAGGCGGCCGAAACCCGCTCGAAGCTTGGTTTTGGGAAATGCCGCTTTGTACGCGCTGGTGGACAACGGCGACGGTCTTGACTAGTGCATTGGTCCAATGCCAGATGGTAACTCCGTTCCAGCTGTTCTACAGCGTGCGAACCGTGTTTGGAAAGGGAGAGGTGAGCGCATCGCAGCCTGCCATTGATAGACGATAATGCTTTGGATATATTCGCTAACCTTGGTCGCTTTGCTATAGTATTGGAGACTCCTGACGACATTCCTATACTTTGGGCCGTTCTCATTAGACCTTCTCTTCCACGTGTACTTCCTCCAGCGTTACGCCCGTCTTCTCGAGGAGGGTTCGTCCCCGGCGCACTTCTCTTGGCTTCTCGCCTACTCGATGGCCTTCCTCCTGGTCCTTTCGCCCTTTGTATCGATGCCCTTCCTCGGCCACCCTCTGTCGTCGACGCTCGTATACATCTGGTCGCGACGCAACCCTGAAACCCGCCTTAGCTTTCTCGGTCTTCTGGTGTTCACTGCGCCGTACCTGCCGTGGGTTTTGATGGGATTCAGCCTTGTCATGCATGGTACGGTACCCAAGGACGAGATTATGGGCGTGGTTATTGGCCACATTTGGTACTTCTTTTCCGACGTATACCCTCCCATGCACAACGGCTCCAGACCACTGGATCCCCCCAGATTCTGGCGCAGGTTGTTCGAAACAAGGCCTCAACGACGGGACGACGACGCTACTGCCATTGAGAATGAGTTTGCCATGGGTGGAGGCCCCGAATTGGCTGCAGCTGAGGTACGATAAGGGCCCTGTTGCTTGAGAATTGCATAGTCATACAGAACATTTTTACGGCGTTTCAAGGTGTTTTTGGTGGAAATTTTTACTTGTCAGTTGTCCCAGGCATGACGCAAAGAAATGAAAGTGCCACATCCCAAAACAGTTCGAAAGAAAACATTTAGGAAGGCACCGAGCATGGGGGATTTCAGCACTCCTGAACACAGGTCTTCGGCTTCGTCATCACGAAGTCATACATGTACAGTAAACCTAGCTTCTGTATTATTGGACCACCGTGGTGGTTATCAACTCTTTCTGATCAAACAGAATTGTTATAAATGCAGATGATGATAGATTCATGGCTCATAAACAGATTCATCACAGCATATGAACTGGCCGTTGCAGAGGGGCATGTCTTCAAAGTAGCCAAGACTGTTTCAGGTGTTCAGCCTGATCATCATGAGCATGAACAGCTTCCTACCATTACAACTCTTAGATATGTGGTCAGCACAGTCAGCGCATCTGCAAGGCACATCAAGCGCTAGAACGTGTCTATTCCTGTCAACATTCCTTGGACGGGGTGTGTGAATGGATGCAAGTTGCTGACTTTACCTTGGCCAGTGAATGGCTTGTAATGAGACAGATCCCCACCACACCCAAGGGCCCGACGTCACACGTGCGCCAAAAGTCGCAACTTTTTGGCGGGGCAAGAAGACGCATGGCCGATCTTCTAAATCGTTAGCAGCTTTGCGCCTGAAATAATTGACAAACAAAAAAAAGCCCCAGATCTCACTTTGCGACCTTCTTGAACTCTGATAGTACATAGCTCTTTCTGTTCTCAGATTTCACACCTATCCTTCTTCTTTCTTATCAAAAGCGTAAAATATCACTGAAACCACTGTTCATCATGAGGGCGTACTGGTATGATAATCTCGAGGTGAGCGCAAATCAACCCCACTATCACGCAATATGAGACCGGCAGTTCGACTTTGATACTGTCATGACAGTCTCATGGCAAAGACATTCATGATCGCGGAAAGCACATATATACATCTATAAAGTCTCGTGAGACAGATCAGGAACTGCAGTGTCACTCACATTGGAAAAACTTGCATAGGGTGACCAGCGTCTGCCCCACGACTCGGGTCGCGACCTGACGACCTCGGAGCTGGAGCGGCTGGGCGTCTTATACTACCGCCTGCCCGAGGTCGAGGGCGTCGACAAGCTGGCGGCGGAGCGCGGCTACAAGAACCGCGACCAGATCACGGTGAGCCCCGAGAAGATGGGTGACGTCTACGAGGAAAAGGTCAAGTCCTTCTTCCATGAGCACCTGCACGAGGACGAGGAGATCCGGTACATTCGCGACGGCAAGGGTTACTTCGACGTGCGATCGCGCGACGATGAGTGGGTTCGCATTCAGCTCGAAAAGGTGCGTTATTCTTGGAATTTTGTACCAACCTGACAATTTGAGGCATCATGGCATGTCCTTGGGGGAGGGCGACGTCCATCGCGATTTGAGGCACTGCGTAGTCGGTGGATATTGGATAAGCGCTAATCGTTAGCAGGACGACCTCATTGTCCTGCCAGCTGGTATTTACCATCGCTTCACGACAGATGCCGACAATGTAGGTTTCAGCCAACCAAATGAGGGTAGTGATGACTGACTGACGTGGAATCAAGTACATTCAAGCCATGAGACTGTTCAAGGACGAACCCAAGTGGACGCCTCTCAACAGGAGCAACGAGCTGAACTCCAACCAATACCGCCAGAGCTATGTCTCGGAATTCTTGAGCTGAGGAGTGAAAGGGGTTGCAAAATTTATCAAGTATTTGACTTCAGCAGCAGGAACTAGGTAAAAGAGTTGAGAATAGTAGCAAAATACAATGAATGAACATAAAAATGCGACTTAAACTTGTTAGCACAGTATACCAGTCAGCGTAATCGTATACTTCAGACCCTAAATCAGTGCATACCTAGTCACACAAAGGCCATGCACAACTATACATTGCTTACAAGCTGCCGCACCCTTTGGTTAGTCTCGCAGCCCTGCCATCAATCTAGTACTATTACGTGCGCCAACATTTCTCGCTATCAATTGATAATTTTACCCCTTTTTTTATACAAAATTTTCTTTTTTTAAACTTTGCTATTTAGGCTTCCGTTGCGGCCTGACATTTTACGAAGATCTCTCTCGGATGTTACCTTAATGTGATAGCCGGTGGGCTCAAGAAATAAGCGGGGCTATTGCAACTACAAGGACCAACCAATGCACGAGCGTTGGCGATCTCCTCTCAATTCTCCTTTCCCTTCAAGCCTCAACATGTAGGCAGTGATTTCTGATTGTCCACTTCGTTTTAATCTTCAAAGAATCAACTTGGAACTTCCATGGAAACAGGTCGAGATGCCGCCATGGAATCAAAATCATCCGAGGTAGGGAGTTTGAGAGATGGGCCGCGACCCAAGCTCTCGTTACCTTTGAGTTGCGAGCCGCCGCAAGACAATGCGCCACGGAAACAGCTTGTATGGATTGTGAGTAGTAATCGCCATTATTAAACTTGTGCTCTCCAGCATTTCATCTGACACATTATGCAAGGTCTTTGGTGGAACAGGCCATATGGGCCGCTCTCTTGTAAAATGTGCTCTGGCAAGAAATGATTGCGTCTGCGCTGTCGGCCGGGTATTTGAGACCGCGCCCGAGGCAATGGCGGAGCAGCACTCGGGCCCAAACGCACTTGGCCTTTTATGTGATGTCCGCGACCGGGAATCAGTATCCCGGGCCATTGAGCGTTGTCTAGAGCACTTTGGCCGGATCGATGTTGTGGCGAATTGCTCAGGCTATGGAGTGATAGGCGCCTGCGAAGACCAGGACGAGCACGAGATCCGGAACCAGTTTGAGACCAATTTCATGGGGACTCTACATATCATCCAGGCCTCTCTGCCGTACTTCCGCTCCCAAAACAACGGGCGCTTCCTAATCTTCAGTTCAACCAGTGGCGCACTCGGCGTGCCTGGCCTCGGCCCATATTGCGCAACCAAGTACGCCGTCGAGGGCCTCATCGAGGCCATGCTGTACGAGATTGACTCGTTCAACGTCAAGGCGACGCTGGTCGAGCCGGGCCTGGTGCGGCGGGACGAGCCCGACTCGGAGGACAACCCCCTGCCGACCTGGGGCCACTTCCTCATCAAACCGGCGTCCGAGGCCTACGCCCAAGCCACGAGCCCGGCTCTCCACGCCAAGCGCATGGTGCAGTGGCTCGGTGACCGCCAGCCGACGAGCGCTGTCAAGTGCGCCGAGCTCGTCTGGCAGCTCGGCCACTGCTCCTACCCGCCGCTCCGGCTGGTGCTGGGCAGCTACGCCATTGAGAGCATCCGGGACCGTCTCAAGAGCGTGACCGAGGAGCTCGAGGACTGGAAACACCTCAACTTCCCGGTGACCGCGGACGCGCCGAGCGAGGATGCCAGCAACAATGTCGCCTCGGAGAGTGGCGACAGAGATAGAGAGGGCGATGACGACGGCGAGGTAGACGATGATGGTGACCAGGATATGACTTGAGGGCTCACAAGGAACCTCGCTTATTGAAGCAAAACCAACACGGGCGGCATAGTTTTACGACGAGGGAAAATGTCACTGGAAGGCTTAAGCTTAGGAGGGTCCCTTGAGACATTTGGGCATGGTTTTCATGGCAGACATGAACTCGACTGCCAGAGCCACGAACCCAGACAACTTTGTTCCAGGAGCAGCCTAGCAAGAAGACTGTCATTTTTGGGTAATGTCTAGGCCAGTTGTTTTTGAGTTTGTCATATTCTCTTCTTTTTTGACCAGGACCGTACGAGTCTGTATTATAGCCAAAAACGTCCTATCATAATCATGAATTCCTTATCTTTTGGTTTGGAGCGGGAGAACTGAGCGGCTCATTTGCAACGCATCTTATACTGACTCGTGGGTATTACGTAGACGGGAAGTGGTTCACTTATGGAAAAAGTCACACGATGCATTGCCATATCGAGTGTTGATTCCCTTCGTCCCGTAGTTCTATTTTGCCCCAGGTCTGACAAAGAAAGCAAACGGTCATCGCCCCCTTGCACCCCAAGAAACGAGTCGGGGACACCCCCCAAGTGTCAAGGTTTAGAAAGTTTTCCTTTTTTTCTAATTTTACGCGGCACAGCACGCTCGATTTATGCTACTAAGCCATATCCGTACAAGTGCACATACGCCTTAGTCCGCTAATGCGATTTTCTTGGCAGGGAATCTTGTCAGATTGCATCGGTGTCCGAATCATTGTGCTGATAATACTTTCGTTCTTGTTGGTTCAAAGAGGTGTATGTTTTACCTTGAAGGAAGGAAAAAGTTCAATATCTTGATGGAGACAATCAGTCATTAGAAATCTATTCGAGAGGCAATGCACTGTGGTTATCAAAATGAAAATATATACCTATTCGACTCGGTAGGTGTAGGTGCATAAGTTCTTAACGCGGGCCGCGTAAACCCCCAACAAAAGCCCGGACAAGTTCCAGACTGTTTCTAAAATACATACTTAGCTACTATGTAAATGGATCTTTTTTTACTGCTGATCAGCCCGTTTCGGACACCCTGACTCAATTCCTGCCTCTGCCGCTTCATTTAATGAATGCTTTTCGAGGTACGGAAAGGGGCTAAGTTAGGTGCGCGCGCGTCTTGACCATTGATAATTCCCAAAAAGCTTCCAAAACGTTAATCTGTCCCCTTGGTTCACTTTCTTCCCGCGACAGCAAACAACAGGACACAGCTCATCAACGGACGCCTGCGACAGCGAGGACCATTTTTTCTTTGCCCTGCTCGCCGTTCCCCCTCAAAGCCTCCCCGCGACATTGGTCTCGTGCTTCATTGCATCTGCTAGACCTTCTGCCGCTCACGTGTGTGCCGCCTTTCGTGTTCCCTTCTCTCGACGATACCGAACCGCTCGCTCTACGCTCTCTTGCCTGTCTGTTTGCCTCTCGGCCGACGACAACTTTTGCCGGCCGGCTCCAATCGACCGTCTCTGAACCAAGCGACGACGACCGGTCAAAAACCAACCCAGCGTCGATTTCAATCCTCGCACAGGACTTTGCTCTTCCAGTAATTACCCATCTCTCCTTGGTAACCTCATGTTTCCCAAAATGTCTGACAAGAATGATCAAGGTCTCAGCATTCGCTTGCCTGAGAACGAACCCGAGAGTCCGCAAAGCGCTCAGCGACCCCTCGAACACACAGAAGAAAAGCAGCTATTCATATCTTCTCCCCCGCCGATCACTTCATCGCAGCTCAACATGGCCTCCATTCAGAAGGTGGAAAACAGCCCGCCGCTGTCCATTCTGGCGTACTGCTTGTCCTCCATTTCCATGACCGTCGTCAATAAATACGTTGTTTCCGGATCGTCATGGAACCTTAATCTGTTCTATCTGGCTGTTCAGGTAAGAAACTGCCTCGCCGACAGTCAGGACTATCCCGTATCTTTGGTACTAACACTGCTCAACAGTCGATTGTCTGTATTGCCACCATCGAAGCATGCAAGCAGATGGGTATGATCAAGAACCTGGCCCCCTTTGATGTCAATAAGGGCAAGAGATGGTTTCCCGTGTCGCTGCTCCTCGTGGGTATGATTTATACGTCTACCAAGGCTCTCCAGTTCCTGTCCGTCCCCGTGTACACCATCTTCAAGAACTTGACCATCATCGTCATTGCCTACGGTGAGGTCCTCTGGTTCGGTGGCAGCGTCACTCCTTTGGCTCTGCTCTCTTTCGGTCTCATGGTTCTGTCTTCGGTCGTCGCTGCTTGGGCCGATCTTGGCCACGCCAGCCAGACTGCCGAGGCCGCTGAAGCTCTGGCCACTCTCAACGCCGGATATGCTTGGATGGGACTGAACGTTTTCTGCACTGCTTCGTACGTTCTGGGCATGCGCAAGGTCATTAAGAACATGAACTTCAAGGACTGGGACAGTGAGTAGACCCATTGAGATGATTGAGAGTATTAAGCGCGCACACTAACTTGAGATAGCCATGTTCTACAACAACCTGCTCACCATCCCCGTCCTCCTCTTTGGCTCCCTTATCGCCGAGGACTGGTCCAGCGCCAACTTCCAGAAGAACTTCCCCGTGGAGAGCCGTAACGCCCTGATGATTGGTATGATCTACTCTGGAATGGCTGCCATCTTCATCTCGTACTGCTCCGCCTGGTGCATTCGGGTTACCTCTTCGACCACATACTCGATGGTTGGCGCTCTGAACAAGCTCCCCATTGCTGTGTCTGGTTTGATCTTCTTCTCGGCTCCCGTGACTGTCGGTTCTGTCTCTGCCATCTTCATTGGTTTCGTCTCTGGTATTGTGTACGCTTGGGCCAAGGTGCGCCAGTCGCAGGTCAGCAAGTCTGTCCTGCCCACCACGCAGCCTCCCATGAGCGCCAGCTCTCAGAGCAGCAGAGATGCCGTCAAGTCGTAAGCATTTCGACTTCAGAGCGTTTGACTTGTCAGGTCACCTCGGGAGACCTGGCGCGGAGACAGTACGAGGAGAGGGAGAGACAGAGGAGAGTGCTGTTGTCGATTCTAGAATTACTTGCTAGAATAAGATCAAGATTTCTTTTCCGGCGTAATTTTATCCAGGAACCAAAAAAGCGGGGTTTGACTGTATTGACAAGCGCACGATATGAACACCTCACGATTTGATGTGGGTGTATGATCGCAGCCTGTGGAAGCCTGCGTGGGACATGGTTTACCAGGTGGTCGAAACGATTCAACCCTCCCCCGGCTGTCTTACATCTTTACGTGTATATTTAATCTTTCGACCATCTACCTTTCTGGGGAGTTTGGAATTCATTTTCGCAGCCGGCGCGATCACATTCTGGCATAGACGTTGGGGGAGAGGAGGCTACGGTATTGTTGGAGGGAAGGATCATACTGATGCATGCTGTATTCATTTTTTTTGACATTGGAAGGCGTACGATGGTTGTTACAGTGCCACGATATAGGGACGGACAGCACTTGACGATGCATGTTATTACACGACTTTGAGACGGCACCTAATAGAAGCATATTCGAATAATGCAAATAAGGAAGTACTATATATGTGAGCAGTGATTGTTGGTTGTCAATTTGTTCGGTTAGTAGAAAGCGGCTGCTGCAGGTGCAATTTGTGTTTACTGCTGCAAAACATGACTTGTATTAAAGTGCTGTGTATCCGGTGTATTCTGGCTTTGGTCCCTAATTATTGATATGCCTCTGTGTTAAAGGGGGGGAAAAAACATGTGACAGTCTTCATGTTGATTACATGAACTCAAGCGTTGAACTGTTGGCCGGAAACCGTCTAGGTTTTTAGCAGCGGGTGGTTATCTTAGACGTTGCAAATGGAACTAATGAGGTAATCTAGGGGAATTTTCTCTCTCTTCTTCAAAGTTCTTTGCCTGGGATGCGCAGGTACAGCGGTACCTTGGCTGCAAGGTTAAGGTAGGTGATGTTTTGACACTAAAAGAGGTAGAGCTGCTGCTGCTGCCGAGAGACACATACATGTACACTATGTAGTGGTGACAGGTGCCCCCCCCCCC
>NW_006917100.1:1324247-1343258 GCF_000516985.1 Pestalotiopsis fici W106-1
CCATCAGCACCGAATCAGTCAGACCCTGGTCCCCTGGATCGTCTCAAGCCAAGGGATCTGGCACATGGCCCTTTGGGGTCTGGACATTTCATGCTAGGTTAGTGTAGCGCATGTGACATCACCGCCTGCTGCTTCTCTTTTTTTCTCTCTACATTCCGAATGGGAATGGAAGCTTGGCTGTCGTTGTGTTTGAACAGTCGCTCTCTTTCTCCACGGCCCAAAAAGCAAAGCCGCCAGCAGCAGCACCAATAATCGTGTCTTCTTCACGCGCATGACCTTTGAAGGGCTGGTCACGAAAAGCTGCGCACAATTTGTGCCTCTACCTACATATCTCCTTGCCGACGGCCGGTTCGACAAATCATTTGGTAACATGTTGATCTAGCTAAGAAACGGCATCCATATCCCAACAGTCTTGGCCATTCCCACCCTTTTTCTCCTCTGTGCGACTTCGCTCTCTCCCTCCCCCATTCCGCCTCTTTACCATATTGTTGTGACAGAAAAACCACAAGTCGCAGCAGCATGATACCCTTCATACACAAACGTGAGAGATCCTCCCGTATGCCCAAGGGGCTGCCAAAGTCATACAAGATACTGACGCCATCACCGTAGCTTTCGAGATATTTGCTGGGTCCATCGGGGCATCCCCAGATGAACGTGAGTGACCGAGACTGCTCCTTTACATGCGCGTTGCTAAGCTGGTCCCTCTTGCGACACAGTCAAGCTTATATTCTCATTCTTACTCTCGTACCCGCTCGCGGGCCTGCTGAAGCGCGTTCCGGATGCGCAGCCAGCTTACAAGAATGCCTTCATTATCGGGTGCGTTTCCTTTTCCTAAGTCGGCCCCTGTATTCCCACAAGTAAAGGCTAGTTCTGCTAACCACGGCGTCTTTACAGATGCTCCCTCTTTTACCTCGTCGGACTCTTCGACCTATGGGATGGCTTACGAACTTTGATCATCGCTGCGGGTGGCACATACGCTCTGGCATACTCTTTACGCACCAGTCCCTACATGCCATGGATCGGCTTCGTTTTCCTGATGGGTCACATGGCCGTGAACCAACTCTCGCGGCAGTTTGCCAACAATCCCGCCGCCGTCGATATCACGGGCGCACAGATGGTGCTGGTCATGAAGCTCTCGGCTTTCTGTTGGAATGTTGCTGACGGCACGTTGCCCGAAGACCAGCTGTCAGACTTTCAGAAGGACAAGAGGATCGTCAAGCTCCCCGGCTTCTTGGACTACGCCGGTTATGTCCTATTTTTCCCGTCCCTCATGGCGGGCCCCTCGTTCGACTATAATGAGTACAAAGCGTGGATCGACTGCTCCATGTTTAATGTGCCCGTTACAGTTGACCCGGCCAAGAAGCCCCCGACTCGCAAGAAGAGAAAGATCCCCCGCAGCGGTACTCCCGCCATGTGGAAGCTTGCTACTGGCTTAATCTGGATCTTTGCCTTCCTCAAGTTTAGTGCGTGGTACGATTGGCATTTCATGCTCGAAAAGGGCTTTGGTTCCTACTCATTCCCACGCAAGGTCTTTTTCCTGCATATGGTCGGCTTCACTGCTCGTCTTAAATACTATGGCGTTTGGACCCTCACAGAGGGCGCTTGTATCCTGGCCGGCTTGGGTTACAAGGGTATCGACCCTACTACAGGCAAAGTCAGCTGGGATCGCCTGCAGAACATCAATCCTTGGGGCGTTGAATCGGCACAAAACAGTCGTGCCTACTTGGAGAACTGGAACATGAACACCAACAAGTGGCTCCGATACTACATCTATCTTCGAGTGACACCGCGCAACAAGAAGCCAGGATTCCGAGCCAGTCTTGCTACCTTTAGCACCAGCGCGTTCTGGCATGGATTTTACCCAGGATACTATTTGAGCTTCCTCTTGGCCAGCTTTGTGCAGACTGCCGCAAAACGTGAGTCTTACGCGCTCCCCCAAGCATCTCGTGACTATATCCAGCAGCATGTACTAATTCAATATTCTAGATTACCGCCGCAACATTCGCCCCTTTTTCCTCGATCCTGTAGATCAGAAGCCACTGCCGAGCAAGCGCTACTATGATATCCTATCTTGGCTCGCAACTCAAACGACTTTCTCCTTCGTTGTGGCCCCGTTTGTGATTTTGGACTTTGGCAATTCCATTGCGATCTGGTCGCGCGTCTACTTTTACGCCATCATCACGACATTTGCCAGTCTCGCTTTCTTCGCCTCTCCTGGCAAAAAGTGGCTGAAAGCACAGCATGAAAAGAGAAGCCACGATGCAGGTGTCAAGCTTGTCAAGAACTTGAGCACAGAGTCTCTTAATGCCGCCGGTGGAAGCAAGGAGCCCATCTTGGGACTGAGTCAGGATCCCGAAGCGGATGCAAACGAGATAGTAGATGAAATCAGAGCTCAAGTTGAGAGGGCCAAAGCCGAGCAAGCCAGGAGACGAAGCCGTGGGCAAAGCCTTGGCGATGTGGTCAAGGAAAAGACGCAGTTGAAATCCAAGGTGATTTAGGGCTACTTGGTCGACCATCGCAAGTCGATCCAAAGCCCGGCAATAGAGGTTGTGAGCTACAATCTTGGCAACGGTCCAGATGGTGGCATTGTGACCCGCGAGGTTCCGAGCAGCATCCTTAAATTATGTCACCCACTTTGGGTATGATCAAGACCAGAATCATGTAACAAGTCATGAGTCAACTGCTTGAGCCTGGCCGGGCGGTGATGATGCGGAAGTAATTATAAAAGCTTAAAACAGAATAAACTAGACAGTTTGTATAGTCTATCTAATATTATATAACATCATTAGATATATCACCTCGGGTCTAGTTGACTGAGAAGACGCATTGCACATAGATGAGACCATGAATGTTGGCTGGGAAAATAGTTATTAGGTATATGCTATCCTCTTTGCGAGCCATGAATGGCTGGCATATTGCTTTGTTTTATACATTTGGTGTCGCCTGCGAAGTCCAGTCATCACAGCACGATTTCCTCTAAATAACCAACTACTTCAGCTATCCTCCACCTCTACTTCTATTTGTAGATCATCACACATCAGCCACCTCTCTCTTGCTCTCTCTTTCAAGACTCTTCCCGGGTATCAGAGACAACATGATTTGAAGAAATCTGGGTCATTAACATGTCGTGACCTTTCCAAACTCCCTTCTTTTATTTCCCGTCTTCTCCTGGGCGCCCGAAATTGAGTGCCATGATGCTGGTCCTGCACTCGGGAAAATATGCAGGACTACGAATAAAAAAAATCATTTCGCTTGGTCTATATAAACGACGAGTTCCTCGTAATGAGGATGCTTGTAAAACAAGAAAAGTCGCTTTGACTGGTGATAGGGAAAATAAAAAATAGTTGGGTGGTGGTTAAAAAAAATGTACATTGTTGAAAAGTAGTCGTGATTCGACTGTCTCGCGTTCTGTGGGACCGAAATGCGCGTGAGGCGGTAGCAGAAAGTTGGATGAGATCCTGAACGACCCCAGGGTTCATGTATGGAGTCTCGTCAATGTCATGATAGGTCGGAAGCAGCGGTTGTTCTATGACTGGCTCATGTTTTGCCAATAACCAATGACGGCCAAGGCAATGATGGCTCCAATGACCAACAGGCCAATTACGCTCATGATGCGGTTCATATTGCGCCACCACCTGGCGCTCAAAAATCGCTTCTTGTCGACCGCCCGAGTTTGCTTCGCTAGCGGTTCTGGAGTTTCGGGAATCTTGAATTGAGTCGTGCTGTACCCGCGCTCAACCATATCAAGGGTGGATCTTGGCGGCAATGGCAGGAATGATGCAACCATCCAGGCAAAGGGGAAGATGAAGCCGAAAGCAAACAGAAACACCTGTCTGTTGCGCGCTCCAAAGATTCCAGTGTCCGAGGCCTTTGGGGGGCCCTGCCACATACTTGGGTCCTGAGCTCGGCGATCCTCTTCCAAGTGCGGAGACCAGAGACTACTCGTCATGCGTTTCAAACCTTTGTGAAGACCTGAGAAACGCCTGTTGTTCGTATCGGGCGAAGTAGGGCTTGCGTCCGGGTTAAAATCCCGAGGCCGCCTCCTAGGGCTGAAGAGGGTGGACGGGTATCCGTCATCCACGGGAGAACCCGAGGTTCTGAAGGAACTTGGTGGTCGACTGTCGTCCGAGTAAGACAAGATTGAGGGTGCCTGATGCCACTTGCGCTCGCCGCTACCATAGTATATCCTAGCCCATTGCGGAAGGCTTGAAGCGCTGAGATTTCCAGCTCGCGAGCTGATGGAAGATCGCAGACTTCTATCCGAGGATTTATGGTTCAGCATGTGAGAAAGTCGGGGCCGAGATCCTTTGTGGTGCAGTTCATGCAAGTCGGCCAATCCATCGCCGTCCTCGTCATGGTCTCGAACAGTTGGCTGTGCGCCGTCTCTGCCTCCACGCATCATAAATGGCCCAGAGCTCGACCTAGTGTGAGATCGCGAGTCTGAAGACGAAAGGTCTTCTCCGGCCATGATAGATGACGATATGCTGAGCATCTGCCTGCTGTGCCTGCTACTGTGACCGATGCTCCGGTCTGGTGCTGACGATGATGATAGATGGCGAGAAGCCAGATCGCTGCCTTCGTCTTCGGACATGACGGTCGAGAGCTGAGAACTCCATACATGCGGTTGCGCTTCCATACGTGGCGCCGGGTTGTGGTGAACAGCACTGGGCTGTGTTGGCCATGCAGGTTGTCGCAGAGAGGAGATCGAGGGCGTCGTAGCCAGGCGCACAACGTTTGGTGTGCCTCCAGTAATCAAGGAGGCAGTGTCTGCAGTTGCTAAGCTTGATATCGACGAGAAGGAATTCGCGCGCCGGAGGCTTTCTCTAGATGCCTGCCTACTGTACCCGGGTGAATCCCTTCCTAGCGGGTTCAATGGGCGGACGAGCAAGCTCTCCTGGGAGTACTGGTCACGTGTCGCAAGACTGCCGTCGGAGGACTGAGGTCGCGGACCACGGGGCCTGGGCGGAAGCGATGAAGCGGGAGACGAGCCAGCGTACACGGTATAATTTCGAGTCGCAGGGGCGCCTACAAATACTTGGGGGGAAGTGTCATAGGCTCGTGGCGGCGATGATTCGTAGGCACGTGGTGGTGTAGAGTCGTAGGCTCGCGGAGGTGAAGAGTTGTAGGAGCGCGGTGGAGAAGAGTCATAGGCAGCTCGAGGTGGTGACGATTCATTTGCCCGGGGTGGTGATGACTCTCCAAATACCTTGAAATTCGATGAGCTCGATGATGGATTCACCGGCGAGCCCTCCGAGTCAGTATCCACTGGCGAGCTCTGGGCTAGGACCTTGACATTTGTGTGCTCATCGACGGTCGAGTCTGTCACCTGAGAGGTCTGTGAGTTCCAGGAGGGTTTCGCTGTCAAGATGGAGGAACCGAATGTTGGAGATGGAGGCGCCTCCTTTAGGGGCGACAGAGTTGATGAGCTAGGTTGCTCAGCAACTTCTTTGCCTTTGCCTTTGTCGGTTGGTTCAGGTGTTGTTGATTCTACCCTCCGCAGACCACCTATCATGCGGGAGCTCCAGGAGGATGTTGATTGATCTTCCGGTGCCTCTGTCGAAACCAGGGAGGCCGGTGTGAAGGGCGAGACGCCACGTTCGGCCAGTGAGCTCAATGCGGAGCTGCGCCGGTCGTCATCAGCTGCATCAGACGAAAATCCGTCATGCGAGGTCACAGTTGAATAAGTCGACGGTGGTGGAGATCTGAGAGTAGAATCCGAGATTCCCGACTGGGCCGATTGGGCTGAAAGTCGTTGTCCTGACCATCGTTGATTTCCAGTGGGCTTTAGTACAATCGAAAAGGTCTTGCTGTCGGGATGCAGGGCAATATGATTTGCTCGTCTCGACCGGGGCGTCTTGGACGGTGATGTGAGTGTAGCGCCATGCTGCTGAATATCCGGAGGTGCATCGAGGCCACTCATGGTGCTGCCGCTGCCATACGAGGGCTTGCTATAGACAGGGGCTTTTGGTGTGGAGGGTCCTGCGCCAGAATCCGAACCAGGTTTCGTCCCTGAAACGCCTCTGCCCTTGGCCTCCCCAAATGAGACGACGGAAGAGGTAGGCGATGTCAGTATTGAGCTGGGATGTGTTGCAGACAATCCATCTTGAGTAGGAGGGTTTTTCTTTTTAGTCGTTGGGTTGGTGGTAAATGGGTCCTTCCAGTTCACATTCTGGCTGTTGCTGCTGCGGCGCCTGTGATCTGAAGGTGGTCCATGGGCGTCCCCTGTTGAATCCCCTTCTCCGCTTAGTCGTGGTGGAGAATACGGAACAAGTCGAATGCCGCCAGAGAGCCTGTCTCTCTTCTCCGTCTCATTATTGACTGGTGTCGTGGGACGGCGAGAACGGGACGACGGCGACAAAGATGCCGTGGAGGACATCCTCCTTCGCGGGACCAAGGGCCGAAGCTTAGGTAAGTTGTCTCCCTCGCGGATCTTTCACGGCCAATGATCACCGTATTGTCATGTGCGTTCCCATATCGACCATTGGGAGTCCAAAGGAAATTTGGTGTTTGGCGGCCGCTACCGAATAATTTTTTTGGATGGCCTGCCGTGTCTTCGTTATCGTCCAGGATTTTGGTGAGATGGTCAACCACAAATTCCAAGCAGGTGAGCAAGCTTTTGCAGATCCCGGCTGCCGTCGAAGTAATGTGACCAAGAGCTACAAGATATGACCTTGTTGTGCAAAAAGAAAGCAAAAAGAAGAAAAAACGAGAAGACCAGGGTGGAAATGAGAGTTTGGGTAGCAGAGCAGTTATAGCTATAGCAAAAATGAGCGATCCAGGTCTTGGTGGTTAGGACGCATAACCAGATATAGGTAATGCCGTAATTAGTAGATGTTTAGGGTGTAGGAACGAGTGTAAGGCCGAACATAGTCTGGCATGGAGAGCGGTTGGATAAAAACGAATGTAATGTAGGGGGACCCCCTTTGTTGTCAAGGCACGCAGGTCAGGTACCACACGGTTTCCGCAACACAAAGCCCAAAGGGAAGAGAAAGGAACAGCAAAAAAAGAGGAAACGAGGCCGGAGAGGATGGCGGCGGGAGAATATTGGCTCTTCTTGGTTTTCGCCTGGGCCGTTCGGCCACGATCGATTGGCTCACGAACCGTAGAACGGCGCCTGTCAAGCTATGCGAGCTAACGGAGCGCCAGGGTAGCATTGAGCAGGCCGTTGATGAACTAATGTGAGCAAGGAGCGCTGAAGGAGACCAGCAAAGGCCTTCAGTACTTCCTGGTTGATCAGCAGGGGACTGGACATTAAGCATGGTACCTGGTGTCTGTAGTAAATTCTGGACCTTTATTATAACAGGCCAGGCCTGGCATGCCAACCACCACTTTGGCCGCAGTCTTTTCTTATCTGCGTGCCAATGAAGCGATGACGAGTGTTGCTGCTTGCTCCTTGCTGCTTGCTGCTTGCTGCTGCTACTAGTCATGTAATGTATCATTTGAAAAAAAGGCATTGGATTCTTTGGCTGCATTAGGACATCAATAGTGATGCGCGGTTGTCCCACTGGATTGCTGGCACAGTTCGCGTTCTTGCGCGATCCATTGGAGGCCATAGGCCACTGGAGTCGCGTCGGCGCTGCAGCTGTCCTGCAGGTCTGCTGTGGGATGAAATTAGGTAGGATGGCAAGAGAGGCTGTGACCCAGATAACCCAGCTCGTACTGCGTAGTCTGTAGCATGCATACCTAGTAGGTTCAAGTTTTGTCCGCTCAAGTGGCTTTCTCCAGACTCCTACAGTACCTAAGTAGGTACCTGGGTCGTTTGGGCTGTACGTAGCATCAACTACCAGACTAGAGCCCGTCAATGCCATGCCCTGTTGGGTAAAAAGTCGTCGACGGCTTTTCTGTCTCATCAGGCGCCGCTGGCCGCTTGGTCAGATGTCCGGCGCTCGGCTTGTGGAATAGCAGGAGACTGTCCCGCGAACTCCTTGTTCCGCGTGCCGTATTGTAGGCAGTACCATTCTATTGTCATGGAAAGGTTATCTTGTCATCGGCCGAGGCGTTGTCATCTTTTTCTTCCCGTGCTGATCCGCCCCGGGAAGTCAGAGAGGAGACAATTGTCCAGGGGCCGCGGTCGCTCAACCTAAACTGGATTGCTCATTTGAGAGGTTTGAGTTGGCCAGCCGGGCGGTGAGACTTGAGTGGCCTGTGGCCCTGGGTCAGAGAATGAGAGAACCAGACCCAGCATTCAGGTTTTTTTTTTGTCTGGGACCCAGCCAATTGCCAGGCACGAGAGATTGATGAGCGGGCTTGCCAGCTCGTTACTAGTGTATGACCCAGGGGCTAAAAAAGGCCCGGGGCTGATCGGCAAGCCCCAGGTTCATTCGTTACCTAAACTTGCGAGCGTTTGGACGCGAGCGAATCCACCACACCGTAACAGTGTGTTTAATGACTGTAGTGATGAATGAGCATTGAAGGGCTCGTGACCCTCGCTTGGGCTGGTCTTTTCTTTTCCCGTCCCAAACGATGAATCTTGTGCAGTAGTGTCAAGCGAACGTCGTGGCCATGTGCTTGCAAACCGTTACTGTGTAGCCCCAGATATGAGCCCCTGGCCCCTACATAAGAGAGGTGCATTGAGTTCAGCGGCGCGGCACGCCAAGAACGTCGTCGCCCTTCCTCTTTCTGTCGTTGATGCATTTGCTCTTTGGCCTGAATTGGATTGATTGATTGGAATGGGAACATTGTGCTGGGCTGTGCGGGAACGACGCGTGCAGGAACCGCGGAGTGTTCGGAACAATGCACAGTTATATTACCACAATTATGCAGCATAAGACATGATGAGCCCTTGTTACAGGCACGAGCCGACATTACCTTTTTGACAGGTGGGATACAAGCTTGGCCAATGTCGATCTACCTTAAATTTCGTGGGTATTGCGAGTGGATGATTTGTTTTATGATTTTGATACTCGGCTCTTGACACTTTTGGCATTGATGACGTGTTTGTACTCTAGGCCGCCATGAATCGAAGTGGTTTGCATATATCCACATGCTGCACCCAGTATAAAAAAGAGTGGTTGGCAAGTTTACCCGCTTGCATCGACATCAAGCAGACAGTTGGCATGCTGGCGACCATTTCGGCAAGGGATGATGACATTTTCCTCTCCTTTCCTTCAGTGACAATTTGCTCTTGGGCTGGGCAGAGTCGGTCACTTGCAGTGGGAAAAGTCTCAGTCTCAGCGCCGTCTCAACTTTGATTCGACATGACCCAGCCTCTATTAATAACATTTGTTGACCCGAATCATTGTGCCCAATCTCATGACCTCTGGTGTTTCCATCATGATACCTTGTTTGTTGTGCATTGGAACACTTCTGGAGTTATCGTGACAACTCATTGTCTCAGTAGTCGCAGTCGCTCTCCCTCTCAAAAGATAAGGAGGAGGGGAATCAAGGTTTAAGTGGTCGCATACTCCCCAAAGCGCGCGGCTGGCGGCTGAAAATGCTTGGCTCCATTGGTGTCGTTGCAGCTTCTGACGCATCTAACTGAACATCCGCTTGCTTGCCATGGAAAAGCGTCTGGGACAAGCGCCATCTTTTCTGTGGAGGGAAACATGGCATAGATCTAAAGCGGTATTTCAAGCACGATTTGTAGATCGCTCATCCCTCATCCACTCGTTTTCGTCTCGAATTCAGCATTGTAATATGTACGTATCATGCCTTGTTACCGAATAACACCATAACCTCGACGTACTAGTAATCATTGTCGGCTATACGGGCGCTAAAGTGCAAGTCCCCCACGACTTGCCAGCAAAAAATCCACCCACACGCGCGGGCATCCCGGGAACCACGTCCAAAGCACCGGGACCTGGCCTGGCACTGGACAGGGCAGCACCCCCAAACTTTCGAGTCCCGTCCCTTTGCAAGAAAGAAAGCCCCAAAAGCCTGTCTAGCCGTACGGATCTGACACGAGGCTGGTAAATTAGTACGTAGTGATAATTTTCCTCCCCCTCGGTCTTCTAGAGTTTCAACCATTTCTGAAGAAGAAATTGCTCAGCCCGCTCTTACGGGCCACCGCTGACGGGAAATATCCATCCAGGGGAGGGAAGTCTGTCAACCCACGATGCCGTCCATTTCGGGTTATCTGTCGCGCTACTTCAGCCCTGAGAAACGTTAGTTCCATTGCCCGTCGATCCAAGATGATGATGAAGATGAAGATGATCAAGAGCCACTTTGTCGTCTTTGTGATTATTGTTGTTGGTGTTCACCACTCCTGACATATTATGGTGTAGCCAAACCACCACCCATTACGACCGGCACCGCCTCGGTCCTGCTGGTAAGTACCGAAACGACCGTTCTTGTATGTATGGCATGCCTAATATCTCGTCGTCTAGGTAATATACACCCTGGTCTACGTCATCCCGTTCTACCTGTCTTCCAAGACCAGGCCGTCCAGGACACTATCGCGTGATGCCCCTTCGGTGATTCGGGCGCGCATCACCTCTGTGAGCCTGACCTGCATCTTTTGCTCAGTGTGCACTTTTCTGGTCCTCACGTCGCAGGGCCACGCAACTCGGCCGGATGCAATCCGCTCCATGGGCTACTGGCCGGTCGGTCTGGCCGAAACGGCCAAGACCCTCCTTCTGACGGCCATTTTGTTCGCCGGGCCGCTGTATGAGACCTTTGTGATCCACGGAGCCTGGCGCGACTGGCTGAGCCTCCAGCCCGTCACTGAGTTATTCAGTGAGTGGACGACCTGGCGCAATATTATTGCTGTAAGCAAACCATGAAACTATCTATTCCCCCCATAAGTGTCCCTCGTCTAACCTATCCTCCAACCCAATCAGGGCCCGTTTACCGAGGAGGTGCTCTTCCGCTCCGCGTCGGTGCCGTTGATGCTTCTGGCGCAGACATCGGTGGCCAAGACCATATTCCTTTCGCCTGTGATCTTCGGCCTGGCCCACCTGCACCACTTCTACGAGTTTCGGATCTCTCACCCGCAGGTCCCCGTTTCGGTCGCCCTGCTGCGGTCTCTGCTACAGCTGACCTACACGTCGCTGTTTGGCGCATACGCCACCTTTCTGTTCCTCCGCACGGGAAGCCTGCTGGCGATCTTTGTGGTGCACGCCTTTTGCAACTGCATGGGGCTGCCGCGCTTCTGGGGTCGCGTGGAGCCGATCAACGACATGGGCGAGGCCAAGGCCAGACCCTCGGTCGTGTGGACGGTCGTGTATTACGTTCTTCTCCTAATCGGTGCCTACTCTTGGTGGAAGAACCTGGGATCGCTGACCCAGAGCCCCAACGAATTGGTGCCAGTGAACATCTAATGTTGATTTGGGAAATATCTAGTCGTAAACATTCGAGAGGGAACCCTGTGGTTGACGTGACGTACTTTGGCTAGTACATACTGTACTACTTTAGATATCGTGCATGGATCTTTTTTGGAAATTTTTTAGGATTCGGGTCCTGTAGTGTAATTTCTAATAAACAATCATACAAAAAATGGCTACTCTTTTGAAACCTGCTTCAACCGACCCACGGGCCATGAGCCGATCATGTTGGGAGGCGCTACGCTGAAGCTAGAACAGCACGATCAAATGAGGCGGGCCCGTCATGGCAGGAAAGAAAATCGGTCAACCCGACTGACTGCTCAGGATATGCCCTGCTCTGTCAGTGGCTTGGCAGAGACGCTGCGTTGGGTCTTTTGCAACTAATGCTGGAAATGATGTTCTTGAATTTCCCAATGCTATCAGCTCAACTAACCTCTTATTGATATTCATATCCGGATAGATCTCATCGTGACGTCCCCTGCTTGTGGTATTTCTTGGACATGTATCTCGCGAGACTGATGAAAAAGCTTGAAGGGCTGAAATAATCAATAGAGACTGAAACCTGAGCTCACCTGGAGGTAATTTGACTGATTCCAACATGGCGTCGACTAACAGTTCAATCAAGACTCGAATACAACCATGGAACAAGATTACATCACTGGCAGATGTTATTTCATTGTAGATTCGATGCTGGAAATGAGTATCGGGAATGATAGAGATTTGAAGAGCCATGAATCAGATATTGCTTTTAACCGAAAAGTAAAACCAATGTGTATTATACACAAGTATCGTTTTCCATATACTATATATCAACATATTGGAGCAAACACTTTCCAAGTTTTAGCACATGTGTGTATCATGCACACCTTATACAGTGACGATAATACTATAATACACTTGGATTACACAACCAAATGCCCGGTTCCTTGCAGGACATGGTCTACTCAAACACCATCGTACACTAGATACCGATCGATACTCAAAATCCTGCCAGACCAACGGCATCACGTACCATTCTCATTGTCTCGTCTGCGTTTTGTCTGGCCTTCTCTGCCCCTGCTGCCTGGATCTGCTCGACCCACTGCCCAGCACGCTTATCGAGTATCTCCTCGTACCGTGCTCCGATGCCCTCGAGTTCCTTGACAATAGCCTCGCTGACCTGCTTCTTGAAATCTGCTAGGTGCATGCCGTCGCAGTCGGCAGCCAGGCCAGCAGGCGATCGACCCTTGGGGTCACACTGCGACCAGAGCTCGAGGAGATTGGCGACACCGGGTCGCCCCTCGGGATCGTAGGAGACCCAGTTGTGCGAGTCGGTCACGGCGCCCTTGATACGGGACCGGATCTCGTCGGGCGAAGCGGTGATGAGAATGCGCGAGCGATGGTTGGGTGCCGACTTGGACATTTTGTTTCTCGGGTTTTGCAACGACATGACTCGGGGCGTTTCGGCTGCGGGCTACATGTCAGTCATACATCTTCGTAGAGCAAGCAAAGAAAGGCTTACTTGTTATGGTTTCCGGGCTGACAAGGCTACCGCCATCATAGGTAGCATTAAAGTTTGTCGCACACTCTCTTGCAAACTCCAGATGCTGTCTCTGATCATCACCCACCGGTACATGGGTTGCTCGGTGAATAAGGATATCTGCAGCTTGAAGCACTGGATATGAGAATAACCCCAATTTGAGCTTCTGGCCCACGGCCTCATCATCAAGAGACATGCGATTGTCGTTCATGGTCAGTTTACTCTGTCTTTGTAGTCAGCGTCTTTTTTTCTCCTTTTTGCAAATAGACGTGTGCTTGTTTTGAGAGAAGCTTCGTCGATGACCAAAAACAGACGCACCTTCCACTGTGTCATCCTCCCTAGATATCCCATACTAGCTGTACAGCTCAAAATCCACATGAGTTCCGAGTGCGCGGGGACGGCACTCTGATAGAACATTGTGCACCTCTCCGGATCCAAACCAATGGCCATGAGCGCCGCCAACATCTCCCTACTCCGCTGTCTCAGGACTGGTGCGTCCTGGGGCATGGTGATGGCGTGGAGATCGACAATGGAAAAGTAGAGACGATCCTCGGGGCCTGCAGCATCCTGGAGTCGTTTCCATTGCCGCATGGCGCCTAGGTAGTTGCCAAGATGGGGCACGCCCGTGGGTTGGATGCCCGAGAAGATGGTCGCGTGCTGGGGCGGCGCTGGCGGGGCAGCAGCAGGCTCGGTGCTGAATGAGCGCCGGACCTGCGAAGTCTGCGGTGCACCGCTCAGGAGTCGGCGTAAATGCCGTGATGCAGCAGACGGCCGGCATCGCGCGCAGGCCGGAATGCTCATCGCGACTGATTCAAGCTTTTTAAAAGTCACAGGCTGAACTGACAAGTGTGAGCTTAAGCTCCAGTGCTAAAGCTTGTTAGAAGTCGTCTTGGTAGAAATTTGAATAAATCTACTCACCTAGTCAAGCTTGATCCAGCTTTCTGTAATTTTTTGTTACCTTATATCACAATCGTCGACCGACGGTATGAATGTGGTGACTATTTTGGCTGTAAAAATGGCCCTTTCCAGTATGTAGGTACGTACCTCTAGCTCTAGCTTTTGTGGCGCAAGCGAATGTGTGGCTGTGCTCAACATCAATATCGTATGAACGTTTTGCTGAGCAGATCATCCAGAAAGTTGGCAGGTAAGTCTTGAAATGAATATATCGTCAATAATTTCATACGAAGTCCACAAATTTCTCTAATTCTCTTCAAATCTGGGATCGCGAATTGTGTTATCTTCCGTGACGTGATTGGCTGGGATTGAAAGAACAAGGAACCGTGGATGGACTTGCATATATCTTTTTTTCTCAGACTTGGAACGTCTATAATGATTATACCTTTCATGACTGTTTCTGCATCACTTATGGATGGGTCGTTTGATGATCTGTGGACTGGGACTGCCGTGTGTGAAATGGATATGCATCTGGGCAGTTGTCGCGTTTTCCACCAGAACCAATTAAGAGCCTGGTATTCATAAAATTACCAAGAAAATGTTTTATCTGCTTGCAAATATCAAGGCCGGGTTCAAGACTCATTAGATCTTGCATGTCGTTAGAACTTGTTTGATTGAATCTTGGTTCAAATGTGAAGTTCCGTCTTCCTTGCCGGAGAATAACTTTGTCGGAGCTACTAAGAACTTCAATCTTTGGCAATACAGAAGAATGAAAGATGAAATTGAAGATTAAAGAATATAATGAGCGACGTGTTGGCAGGAGTGACCACATGTAATATAAGAAACATCAATCCAAGCACTTTCGGTTGATTACATGAAGAGGGACCTTTGGTTCAGTCAGTTCATTAGTAACAACCAGACACATGTCAATAGGCAGCTGTCAATGTCATTTGTCTCAGTATTATCTACATTATACTGTCGATACTTGCTTGGCAAGATAAGTGTCTCTACTATTGTATCTTTGAATATTGTTGCCCCCGATGGACGTTTCTACAATTTTGCGTTTTCAGCACTCGTCCGGGCAGTGGACTGTTTCCCCATTGTCCCTCCTTTCCTATCATTTGCTTTTCGGTCAGCGCCTTCCCTTCTTTCGTCACAGATACTCTCTCGATTTTAATACATGAGCTGGAGCTCATGGGGAGTATGAAATCCACTTTTCAAGATGGTGAGTATCCTGTTTTATGTTTTGGCCCCAAGCCTAGACATAAATTCTATATGTTACAATTGGTACAGTCTTTATACACATTCGGTAACCACATCATCTGGATATGAACCGACAAACTCATTTTAGTTGTACCGTTGTCTGAACCTCTCACTCTCCAGCAATTCTTGAACCTTTTGCACTGTACCCTCAATCTTGTCCCGTCCAAGGTGCGCCGCCATCTTCTTCTCGACAAGCTCCTCCATGGACTTAGCATCGGCGTCCAATTCCTTGCCCACATCTAGCAATTGTTAGCTTACGACATGCTACTTGAAGCCACCCGTAATTGATCACTTACCCAGCTTGTTGTACTCCCAGACGTTCGCCTTCATACCGATACCGTAGTATGCGTGCTTTTGAAGGAAAGCCAGCCAGATTTGCACAGTGTCAGGGTGTCCGTCGCGGATCTGAAGAAGTCTCCGTCTTGTCACACGCTCAAAGTTCTCCTGACTCTTTTTGAAAATGAAATGCGACTTGGGCACTGTCCAGCGCTCGGTAATCTTGGGCAGCGGCACGGGGCCGAAGGCTGGGAGACCCAGGTAGTAGGCAGCCCGGAGGGCAAAGTCGCAGAAGAACTCGAGGTTCGGGACACTGTAGGATCGGAGTTGCAAGTCGCAGGATGGCACGCCGTAGGTGGGCGTCCTTCGCAGGGGTCGGAGATAGACGGCTTGAACTGCACGGGGGAGACGGAGAGCCTCCTTGTCGCCTTGTCCCGTCTTGATGTTGATCTCAGGCCTGCTAGATGTGAGCAATGGCACCTCTTGACGTATGTGCTGAATCAAGTTGCTGGGTGAGGCTTACTGCATGACCAGAGACGGTGGTAGGTCGCTCTGGACAGGGAATTGGGTGGTTGGCTTTTTTGTCCTGTTTACTTTCGTTTAACACGACACGGTCTTTGAATATTCTCGTGCATATATCAACTCACACGTCGGCCATCGAGCGGGTGGATGCGATGGTGCCAGTGAAGGCATTTCGAGGTTGCTGGGCCTGCTCAGAGTCAGAAGAAGAATTGGAGGACAGCGCGTATCCGTGGACTGACCAATGGCCTTGCGACCGACTGTATTATCCGTGACCTCGTCATTGCGCCTGTGTTTGCGACTGCTTGGAGTTCCAAATCGTAAAGTCGCGATGGAATTGGTCCCCTACGAAACTGAAGTCTCGGAAATCTAACTAAGGTGCATAAAGTTATCCATGGCTACGCTTGTTATCGATAAAGACTTATGCAGCATCCTAGCTGCCTCAAGCTCCCCGCCCATAGCACCTACCTACCCACCTACCTCAGTCACTATAACCAGGCATCCAAACGCCGATAAATAACCCCCCTCCAACATTCACCATTACCTACATTATCCCATCTATTCTGTTCAATCCGTGGCCACCAGCTCGTGGAGCCCGTAGGTCAAGATGGATGTGGCAATGAAGTCATGGGGTAAGTGAAGTTCCTTGCTCGCATACTTAGAGGGGGTTATAAAGCTGTTGTAGAATGGCCTTACTCCCTCGCCAACTTTGGTTAATTCCGAGTAACGTACGAATTGCTGACTGATCTTTGTAGAGCTCGACAACGATATCAAGCTTGTCGATCCCACAAGAGACGCTCTGTACCGATATGACAAGGCCGCACAAAAGGAAATTGACGGTAAAAAGCCGTGGCGACAGAACCCGAACCACTTCAAGCATGTGCGAATCAGCGCCGTCGCCCTCATCAAGATGGTGATGCATGCCCGTTCTGGTGGAGAGATTGAAGTCATGGGCCTCATGCAAGGCTACGTCTCAGAGGATACGTTCATTGTGACAGATGCCTTTGGTTTGCCCGTCGAGGGAACCGAGACGAGAGTCAACGCCCAGGATGACGCAAACGAATACATGATCGAATACCTGCGCCTGAGCCGTGATCAGGGAGCTAGGGAGGAGAACGTAGTCGGTTGGTACCACAGTCACCCTGGCTATGGCTGCTGGCTATCCGGAATCGATGTCAGCACACAGGCCCTGCAGCAAAAGTTCCAAGAGCCCTTCCTTGCCGTGGTCATTGACCCCGATAGAACGATCAGTGCCGGCAGAGTCGAGATTGGTGCCTTCAGGACATACCCTGAGAATCACGTAGCAGATTCGTCCGCTGCGTCTGGCACAGCCACCAAGGATGCTTCCGCCGCCGGGGGACGCTCAGTACCTTTGGCCAAGGCGGCAGATTTCGGTGCGCACGCAAACAAATACTACAGCCTGGAGGTCTCACACTTCAAGTCGACGCTCGACGCCTCGCTGCTCGACCTACTATGGAACAAGTACTGGGTCCAAACGCTGTCGCAATCTACGCTCTTCACAAATCGTGACTATGGCAACAAGCAGATGCTGGACTTGGGCAGCAAGATTCGCGAAGCTACCACGTCACTCTCGCGACAAAGAGGTGGCCAGATGTTTGGCTCGGGTAGGGCCATCGATACTGAGCTAGAGAAGCTGTCACGGGATAGTCAAGCCGTCGTCGGAAAGGAGGTTCAGGGATTGGTCGCGACTGAGGTCAAGTCAAAGCTGTTTAACGGTTTGGGTAATGCTGAGCCGACTGCCGGTGCCGAGGCTGTACAAATTAAGAGCGAGGCAGATGTTTGATTGGCTTAGTGGTGCCTCAAGAGAGTTGCCATGCGCATATGCTTGCATAGTAGCAAGCATCAATCATGCAGGCGGTTATGAGATACGAAGCATTGGACGGCGTTTAGAGAGTTAAGGCTTCTGCAATTATGTCTCGACCATGGTCTGGGTCATGATGACACCAGACTGGTCAGCTCTAGATTTACATGATTCCATACTGTGATAAGACGTGGCTACAAATACATAAATTTGATACATGTGGTACACCTTTGGCAAGGCTTGCTGTCGATGTGCCTTTACTGGGTTGTCGGCAGCTGCCTTGCAATCTCTCCAGCAACCTTTATACGACGCAACACCTCATCTCGGCCAAGCAGCAACATGCTCGGGACCATCGCGGGCCCAGGCTTGCCCGCAAACAGCATCCAACGTAAGAAGTGATAGCCCCACAACTTGGGTGCGGGTGTCACGGCGCCGTCAGCGCCAGGAAGGGGCAGAGCGAAGATTCGCTGGCAAAGTCCATTGATCTTGTCTTCTAAAGCGAAGCTCGAGGACGAAGCCCAGGCCTCTTCGGGTATCTCCCTTTCCAAGACTGCCTCGAACATGTCGACGAGTGCTGTTGGCGCGGCGATGGTTTCCGAGGAGAGCGTCTTGCTGCCCTCGGATTTCATGTCCTTCACGACGTCTCCATTGAGCAGGTGCAGCGATGCAAAAGGTGACAGAGAGGCGGATAGGGTGGTCGTGAGAAGATCTGACTCTGGTTGCCAAATCAAATACTCATTTCGAACAACAAATTTGGGAATATCTCCATCAAACGCCTTCTTGTCGAGTGTGAAGAAAGCCAACAGGTAAGCATGTGCTTTGGGAGAAGCGAGGTCAAGAGGCGCGACCTCCGTTTCCAGCGTTCCAGCAGGTTTCTCAGAGCTCGTACGTAGGCCTGGGACCAAGGGTCCGGAACTCGCATCCCTCTTCGAGTTGAGGTTGCTAACAGTCTCCTTCATCGATGGAAGATAGAGACTTTCAAATCCGGGTTCTGTGAGGGAGGCAAGGTGGCGAGACATGTGCTTTGACTGTATGAAGGGGAGCTTGTTCGAAATCTTGATGTTGCCTTTTGTGAAGCGGAGGTGGAACTTGATGGTGAAGAATCAGCAAATGGCTCAGCGGCAGTCAAGTAGCAGTCTATACCTTTTTCACCATCTCTTCGAGGTCCATGATCTCGCTTGTTCCCTTCTCACCTCTGCCTGGACTCCATCCAAGAAGAACGGCATAGTTTAGAAGGGCAATGGGGAGGATCCCTTTGTTGCGGTATGAAGAGATATCGATATCTCCAGATCTTTTACTCAGCTTCTGGCCGGCGCTGTTGCACAGCAGACCAACGTGAGCAAATGTTGGTGCAGTCCACTTGAACGCATCATACAGCATGGCGTGTCTTGGTGTGGAGACTAACCATTCCTGATCATGAAATTAGTATTGCACATGAATTACTTCCCCCCCCCCCC